>NW_007726537.1:194264-212629 GCF_000696425.1 Galeopterus variegatus | reverse complement strand
TAAAAAAAATAAAAAAAATAAAAAAAATAAAAAAGATCCCCTTACCGGTCATTTTTTTTTTTTTTTTTTTTTTTTTTTTTTTTTTTTTAAAAAAGAGCTTAGTCCAATTAGCTAAGCCTTCAGGCCAGGAAGATATGACTATTCAGATTTTATTTTAATTCCTTAAAGCAGTTATGAGGACTTCTTTTGCTAATAATGGTGGGCTAGATTATTTGGACTAGTCTTTCCACTGAAAACTAAAAGTGTTGGATAAAATTCTTTAAAACAAAAAAACCTTAAAAGCACTAATGTGCTGTCAGGAAATGAAGTAATTCAGACAGCTAACTGGAACTTTTTTTTTTTTTGGCAGCTGGCCAGTAAGGGGATCCAAACCCTTGATCTTGGTGTTATAACATAATTGGAACTTTTAAACATTGTGGCTGCCTTTGCTCTGAGGGCTTTGCCCATTAGGTTTCTGAGGGATGCCTTGTTGGCTGCCTCATGGGGCTAGAGGCATATAAGTCATGATGGGAAATCTAATCCTCCCCACTCAAAGCTGGGACTCCAAAAGGCTATATGCTCAAGGTATGGGTGAACCAAAAGAAACTCCGGCTCCCCACCAAGTTGCCTTGTGATGGAGTCTAGATGTGTTGTCCCCTACAAAACTCAGGTGGAAATTTGAGCCCCAATGTGGCAGTGTTGGAAACTGATTGAGCCATGGGGGCGGATCCCTCATGAATGGATGGATTAATGCTCTCCCTGGGGGAGGAGGAGTAGTGATTGAGTTTGCCTCTATCAGTTCCCACGAGAGCTGATTGTTTAAAGGACTCTGGCACCTCCTCTCTCTCTCTCTCTTGCTACCTCTCGCCATGTGATCTGCTTGTACCTGCCAGCTGTCTGCTGCTTTTCCGCCATGAGTAGCAGCAGCCTGAGGCCCGTGCCAGATGCAACTGTCCTAGAATCGTAAGCCAAATAAATCTCTCTTCGGGGCCGGCCCGGTGGCGCACTGCTACAGTGCGCCGCTTGGGAAGCGCGGCAGCGCTCCCGCCGAGGGTTCGGATCCCACATACAGACCAGCCGCTCACTGGCTGAGCGAGGTGCGGGAGCAACACCGAGGGTTGCGATCCCGTTGCCGGTCCCGGTCCGGTCCGGGCGCGACACTGAGGGTTGCGATCCGTTGCCGGTCATGAAAAAAGACAAAAGGAAAAAAAAAAAAAAAAAAAAAAAAAAAAAAAAATCTCTCTTTTTTATAAATCATCCAGTCTCAGGTAATTCTGTTCTAGCAAAACAAATGGACTAAAACACCTGGGCTCTAGCAAATCAGGAGAAAAAGGTGAGAGGGAACCCTGAGACACAATCCCATCACCTGGGAGGTCCAAAATATCCTAAGGCATGAACTCAGTATGAGTTGGTCTTGAATCGATAGTGTCCCAGTGCCAGTACCTGGTAAAAACAAATGTGAACTGCTTGGGAGGAAGCCATCTTCATTCTAGGCCTTAGGGAAGTCCATAAATAATTTTTCAAGGACAAGGCATAATACAGAAAGATAAGAAAAACCAGAAGGAAAAAAACAAGGCACAATGAGCAAGAAGCAGCGCAATTTACAAAAAGCATAAGGAGACCCACACTAGACTTAGTGGCACAGATGACAAAGCAAATGCTTATATATCAAGGTTGAAAACATCTTCAGGAAACAGCAACACATTAAAAGTGCACATTAGATTTGAAAAAAAGCCAAATAGATCTTCTAGATATATAAATATTATAACAAATAAAAACATAATTGGTTTGGTAACAGATTAGATGTAATAGAAAAACTGGAAGATGAAAGAAATTATTCAGAAACCAGCAAAAACACAGAAAGATAAAAAAATATGGAAGAAGCGTCAAGCAATGGAGAGCAGAGTAGGAACAACCAAGTTCCAGAAGAAGAGGAAAAACCAGGCAGAGGTAGGATCTAATCTGAATATTCGAGATCTGAAAAAAGACATCAATCTACATGTTTAAGAAGCCAAGAATCTCAAAGCAAGATAAACAGAAACAAATTGAGATACATTACTGTATAGCCAAACTGTAGAATATCAAAGATAATTTGTAAAAGCCAACGAAATTTTTTAAAAAGATTTTTCAAAAGAGTGATAAGAAAAGTCACATGCTTCTCAATAATAATAGAAAACAAAAGACTACACTGAAAGAAAATAACTGCAAACCCAGAATGCTATACCCTGCAGAACAGAGTATAACATATTTACTTTATAAAAATATAAAGTAAATGGAAAATTTTCCATTCTTATATTAAGGAATAGTTTGAGTAACCAAGAATTATGGGATCCCTGAAGGTAAATGAATGTAAAATTAAACAGATTTGGTACTTTTATTTTTACTTTATTTTTTGCAGCTGGCCAGTACTAGGGATCCAAACCCTTGATCTTGGTGTAATGACACCATGCTCTAACCAACTGAGCTAACCTGGCCAGCCTGGGCTTGGTACTTTTAAAACTACTCTATCTTTAACAAACTTTATATATATATATATATATATATATTTTATTATGATTGGTCTATTCAGGTTTTCTACCCCTTTAGTTATTATGGTAATTTATATTTCACTGAAATTTCATTTTCTCCAGAATTTTAAGTCTGTTAAAAAATTACACAGAATATAACAATTCAAAGTTCTTATGTTTAATAGTTAATTTTACTAGATGTTCTTTTTCTCAATAAGGTCTACCAGAGATTTACTTTTGAAAAGAAAAAAAATCCAGCTTTCCAATTTGCAGAATAGTGAGTATAATACACTGTTCATATATGCAAAAGGGGAGGAATGTGTGTGTATATATTCATTGTTGGCAAATGCATAGAGTCTCTGGAAGGATATAAAAGAAACTGAGAATCAAATTATACAATCGAATTGTACAAGAGCTGTTACAATTCAATAATAAAAAAACAAATAAACCTAATTTAAAAATGGGTAAAGGATCTGAATAGACACTTACCCTAAAGATATATAAATGGACAATAAGCACACGAGAAAATGTTCAACATCATTAACAATTGGGGAAATGCAAAACAAAACCACAATGAGACACCAATTCATACCTATTAAGATGGCCAAAATGAAAAAATACAGGTAAGTGCTGGTGAGAATATGGAGAAAGTGAAACCCTCCTTCACTACTGGTGCGAAAGTAAAATACCTCTTTGGAAAACATTTGGGCAGTTCCTAAAAAGGTTAAACATGGAGTTACCATATGACCTAGCAATTCCATTCCTAGGCAGGTACCAAAAGGAAATGAAAATATATGTCTACACAAAAACTTGTATACAAATGTTCAAAACAGCATTATTCTAAATAACTGAAAAGTGGATACAACCCAAATGTCCATCAGCTGATAAATACAATGTGGTATATCTACACAATGGAGTATCACCCAACAATAAAAAGAAATGAAGTATTAGATCCACAGCATGGATGAACCTTGAAAAAATGACGTAAAGTGAAAGAAGCCAGTCACAAACAATTGTATGATCTGTTTATGTGAAATGTCCAGAACAGGCAAATCTATAGACGGAGAAAGCAGAGTGTGGTTGTCTATCACTAGGAGGTATGAGGGATTAATGGTGACAACTAAGGGACATAAGGTTTCTTTTTGGGGTAATGAAAATGTTCTAAAATTGATTGTGGTAATGAACACACAATTCTGTCAATATACTAAAAATCACTCTAATGTACACTTTAAATGGGTTAATTGCATGGTATGTGAATTATATCTCAAAAAGGTGCTTAAAAATAACTGAAAATACTGGTTGCCTTCATGGACGAGAACTAGGTGACTAGAAATATTTTTGTTGTAGCTCATCAGTTTTGAATTAATTAGCTATTAAAATTCGACTTTAATAAGCAAAACCTCTGCTTTTGGTTTTACTGATCTTTTCTACTTGTTTTTGTTTCCTATTTTATTAATTTCAGTTTTTCTCACTTCATTTTCCCTACCTCTCTACTTAATATTAGGCTATTTGTTTCTAAAGTTGCCAAACATGTTTATTTTCAAACTTTCACTTAATAAAATTTTTTATATATAAACTTTCCCTAGAAGTTTTGATATGGAATATTGTCTTTATCAATTTTAGATATTACAAATTATTTAACTTATAATGAGCCAAAAGAATATTTTTCTTAATTTCATAGTGGTTAAGGGTTCTTTTGGTTATCTTCTAATGCACTAATTTCTAATTTTATTATGTTACAGACAGAAAAACCTTCATTTTTTGGAATTTTTTTTTTTTCCTTTTTGTCTTTTTTTACTGACCGGTAACGGGATCACAACCCTCGGTGTCGCGCCCGCACCGCGCTCAGCCAGTGAGCGGGAACTGGTCTCCACATGGGATCTGAACCCTCGGCGGGAGCGCCGCCGCACTCCCAAGCGGCGCACTCTCCAGTGCGCCACCAGGCCGGCCCCATTTTTGGGAATTTATTACACTTTTGTTTGCAACAACTATAAATGATTTTTGCAAAATGTTCCTTGGGCTGAAAGAGAAGAAATGTGTGATTTCTATTTTTACAGTAGAAAAATGATGTATATATATATTAAGTTGATCTTTTTAATTGATCTGTTAAATTCTAAAAGTGGTTTATTCAAGGCCCCCACTATAACAGTTAGATTATTTGACGGATCTGAGAATTTTTGTCTCATAGGGAATTAACATTTTTGATAACTGACATTTGATTTAATGTCTTCCATCATAATTTCATGTTTACTTTTCTTATATTTCTTTTTATGTTCTATTAAATATTTCTTTCCTGTGTTTATTTTCCTACATTTAATAGCTCTATTTTCCTATCAATTAAAAATATTCTCTATACACCTCCAACCAACTCAACCCCGACCAACTCAAGACATTTAGAATGCTTTTCCTTCTTAAGTACATCTAATCCAATCCCTTCTTCCAGTCAAGGCATGACCTTTAGAATGATTTTACTTACCCAGTTCCTCCCTTCCTGATCTCCTGAGTTTTGTGGAAGTTACTTAGCAATGTTAGATCCACACTTAGTTTTTTCTTACAGTATATATCTTCTTAAATAATTTTTAATGGAATCCTTTACAATTCACATTATCTATTTATATTTTACAAGATTAACTACTCACCATTGTTTCTAATATTCATTATCTTCCCCTAACGACATTTTTTTGAGGTTTAATTTTAATTTAAATAAAATATTTCTTCAAAAGGTTACCTAGGGATACATATTTCTAAGCCACTGCATGTCCAAAAATGTCTTTTGCTTTCATGTTTCAATAAAAATATTAGTTGGGACAGAATTCTTAGACTTCTGTCCTTTCCATCAATAATCTACATACAGTCCAACTTTCACTATTTTAGAAAACCAATTTTCTTTCCTTTGTAAACATCCTGCTTTAGATGAGAGCTTAAGCTGTTTTAACACTTAAGTTAATAAATTTCACCATCACTTGGGAGAGCATGGTGCTGGTAACACCAAGGTCACAGGTTCAGATCCCCATACAGGCCAGTTGTAAAACAAAAAAAGAAAAAATACACCAGATTTTGGTTAAGTAAGAGCAATTTTTTCCCTATTAATACTGCCTGGAAATCAGCAAACCCTTTCAATTTACAAACTCGGGTCTTTACTATGTCTTCAGCTGTTTTTTCCCCCTCTTGAAAAATGCCTGAAACATATTGGTTTCCAGCAGTGACTTTACAAAATTTTTAAATATGGGTATCTTTTAGGTTTTACAATCTTTCTCTCCTAGTTTCATCTAAGAATTCTCATTAAGGGGCCAGCCCGGTGGCGCACTGCTACAGTGCGCCGCTTGGGAGTGCGGCGACGCTCCCGCCGAGGGTTCGGATCCCACATACAGACCGGCCGCTCACTGGCTGAGCGAGGGGCGGGCGCAACACCGAGGGTTGCGATCCCGTTGCCGGTCCCGGTCCGGTACGGGCGCGACACTGAGGGTTGTGATCCGTTGCCGGTCACGAAAAAAGACAAAAAAAAAAAAAAAGAATTCTCATTAAAATTCAGAGTTCTCTTGTTCCCTTCATTAATCAGCCTCCATAGGCACCAAACTTTTTTTATTCCCTTGGATTCTACTTCGAACTACTGTGACTCCTTAACCTTATTTGCACATATACATGTATTTTATGCATTTACATCTAAATATGAATATACATATCTTATACATATACAGCATATGTATCTTTTAGTGTATTAGTTGTCCCTTCAGCAGTTAGAGAGGATCAAGAAATTTTTCCAACAGTCTCTGTTTTCTACTCTGAAGCTTTAGTGTTTGGCAGTATAAGGTAATGATGGAAAAAGCAGAACTCTGGAAACAGGCTGCCTTACTAGCTTTGTGATCATGGGCAATAAATAAACTCTCTGAATCTTAGTTTCCTCATCTGTTATACGAGTATTAATAATAGTACCTTGGCAGACAGCCTGGCACATAACAATTAGCATTATCTATCTTGGTGCTTATTAAACATTCAGAGCAGTTAAAGGTCTTGAGACCAAGGTAGAAGGTAAAAAATCACAGGTCCTAAACCTATAGGAGTGAAACAACATCATAGAAAAATTTCAGTCAAAGGCTATGTAACCCTAATCTGAACTGTAGTGTAACAAGAGTAATTAGGTGAGAGTACAGATGGATCCTCATTACTGATAAAAGTTCAAGCACATCAGAAAAGCCACCCTCATGCCATTAGCAACATATAGCTATTTAAACTTGAATTCATTAAAATTTAGTTCTTCAGTTGCACTAGCCAAATTTCAAGTGCTGAGTTGACACATACGGTTAGTACCTACCTTATTGGACAGCACTGCTCTAAAAAAATGATGAAATTAAGAAAAAAGACTGAGTTACTGGAACTGAACCTTGGGCTATATTAAATGCAAACTATTAATGCACCTGTGCAACAGGTGGTCCAGATCACAAAGGCAATCACTTGGACTTTAATGTTGAACCAGAGTCAGAAGAACTAGGTTAAAATCCCAGCTATGCCACTAATCACTGACAGGACCCCGGACCTGTCACTAAATCACAGGCGGCACAGTATAATGGTTAAGAGCACATAATCCGGACTAATTTGATTTGAATTCTAGCTCTTACTACTTATTTAACACTGAGCAAGTTACCATCTCCCATTTGTTTTCTTCATTTTACAGATGAGCCTACCTCTTAGAGATGTTGAGGGCTAAATTAGTCAATATTTGTAAAAGCATGTAGGAACAATGCCTGACATTATTAAGTGTTATTATTTGCTAAGCAAAATAATCTCTCAAGCTTCTATTTCCTCAGTTTCAAAATGGGCAAGATAAAATTTGCTCTGCCTATTTCACAGACTGTTCCGATAATAAATATGAAAACAATGTAAATTACAAGATGTAAAAGCACAAAAGGTTATTAAATTAAGGAAGGTGGAAAATAAGGCTCTCTGGCCCCTTGTAATCTCCCACAATATCCACTAAATTGCTGTGCTAACAGAAGACATTTAATAAAATTTAAAATTTTCATCGAAACTTGAGCATCATGCTACAGAGTCATAAAGGGATAAACCTGACGAAAGTACAGAGTGCTTATTCAAGGAAAAGCCTGCTGTAAACTTACTCTGTCCCAAAGAGGGTGGATATTGCCTACCTCAATCTGAGCTCTCAAGGAGCAGTATGCACAGCCTTTAACCACTACAGTGAATCTCCATTCCCTAACCCCCTACCCTTAAAGAAACAGAAAATCACTTGTTATAGTTGTTTTGCTAAAGTTCACTATTAACAAGTGGCATGAACAGACGAATTTGCCCCAAATATCCTTTCACAAACGAGGAATAGAACCATAAAACAGCAAATACTGGGAGTCTCATCAAAAATCCTTATAGAGACCCTGTTCCTACCTACGAACATAACTTAAAACAGCGGATGAAACTTTTCGAAGGCTATTTATGAAATGCAAACCAACAACTCATCAATTGATCAAATGAAATTTGTGAAAAACAATGCCACTACGGTACAAAGGAATGTACCATGCAAAATGGTAAAAGCCAGCACACGCAAAATGGGAATTTGTCTTCTGTTGAAATATACGTCTAAGACTGTAAGGTAAGTTAGACCTCCTCCCCAGGCAAACTGAAAGCCAAATTCTTTCGTGAGTTTGAAGTTTCTGTGAGGCCATGGGGCTGCAAAATCAGGGAAAGCAAGACAACAAAAGGAAGCAGACAAAGCTAGGAATCACTAAAAAATATCACTGCTGGCTGCTGAAAGAGAAGTTTTGAAAACATACCTTCACCACAAGCCTTATTTTATTTTTTTTTGGTAGTGGTGGGGAAGGAGGGGAGTAAGTACAGAATACTATTAAAAAGTAAGAGGACCAGAATCAAAGACTGTGAACTCTGTGGGCCCTCTAGCTCAAAGTCCTCCTGGAATAAGGGTTCCCAGTATTCCATAGAAAGGGCTTCCTATCCGGAGCATGAGATACGAAACAACTAAAAGTAAGGGGTAGGGATGGCGAAGTAAGAGAAAGGGGATCAGAAAGTACAGGCCCATCGACGGTTGCAGAGTGCTCCCCGAGGACGCCGAGGACGCCGCCAGCCCGCCACTCCCTCCGCCCCTTTCTTTCCCCCCACCCCAGCCTAGGCAGGAGCGCGCACGCGCAGCAAGTAGGGTCTGCGCGTGGCGGCGCGCAAGCGTAAAGTGGGTAGAAACAATGAGCTTTGTTACCGGGCGGTAGAGGGGGGTAGGGGAAAGGGTACGGGGTGAGGGGAAAAGGACTGTGGGGGTGGGGAACACGAGAAAGTGCTATCCCGGCAACCCTCGCGCGTCACCGAGGACCCGGATAGAGAGAGCCGTGAGATCCAAATCATAAATAATAATGACAATGAGAAAAAAAGCGACGGCCATTTCTCAGATTAAAAGGAGACGAAGTTGGTCCAAGCTCATTCCTCAGACTTGGCGGAAAGAAGCACGGAACAACAAAGGCCATACGGGGCTCGGTGGCCAACAACCCAGGGGACCCTTTAGGCCTCTCTGTCGTCGCCGAGGTGCTGTCCCTCGGCCGCCGGGACTGGCGCACCCCTCTCGCCGTTCTGCCCGAGGGGACCCCCTCACCCAGTGCACGGCAGCGGGGACGGCAGCCAACGAATCCTGTCGGCCTCCGCGGATCTCCACAGGCAGCGCCGCTCCCCCACTCGACGTGCGCCTCACCCGCCGCCTCCTTTCTCCAGTCCAAACAAACACCCCAGCCCGGAAGTGACCTCACTTCCGCCCCCACTGGCCCCGCCCTCTCGTTCTGTCAGCGATACCCTCCCAGGCCACTAGAGAGCGCGCGAGAGAACGCACGACCCCCAAAGTCTATTAGGTTCCCGGGCTGCACACGTGTGCATGCTCAATGGTCTTTCCTGCACGCCCCGACAGTCCTGTCTTGTTCTCTCTGGGAGAGTGGAGACGAGCCACTGTTCCCACACCCAGCCATCCATGGAGAATGATGGGATGCAGTGAGTGGGGGAGCTGGGGACTGAAGAACACCCTGACATAATACACAGACGTGGTCTCCTAGACTTCAAACAAACCCACCAAAGAGGAACATTTAGATAACGACACACACCCCCAGACATACACACCAAAAGTGATACGTAGTGTCACACTAACAGCCACATGCACCGAGTCAAATCGAGATCCTGACAAAGACATTCACAGAGGCGTACTAACTAATCTATAAGCGCCTGCGCTCAGGCACATGCAAGCACACACTTTTTAAAGCCGGACCTTTACGTACAGATACAAAATACGAATACGTTTGCAGGCAGCGTGTGGAACTTTCTTTGTGCTAAGTGAGGAAATGCCCTGTCCAGATAAGATAGATAGGTGATGTTAGGGTTCAAAAATTTCCTAGTCCATTATCCCATATGTACTGGCTCCATACGCTATTCCTATCCATGATTCCTTGCTATCATCATTGGCAAGCTCCAAAATATATTTCTAGTGATATTAGACAAGGCAAAGAAGAGTATATGAATTGAAAATCTGGATGTTCGAATATGTGTGCATACACTATATTTGAAAGGGGACACACAAAAACTAGTAATTTCTTCCCTTCAGGGAGGGAAGATGAAGGACTGGAAATGGGTGCAACGAATTTTTTTACTCTTGTAAAATTCGAATCTTTTAAAAAACCATGTGCTTTTAATATGTACTAAAAGTTTTTGTGGTTGGCCGGTACATATACTAAAACTTAAACGAAAACAAAAAACCTTCCATGGGAAAGCTTGAATCCAGAAATCAGGGCCATTTTATTTATTGGACAGCTTTGGGACAGCCCAAAGCCCCAAGATAAATGAACATAGGTGTTCTGCCCTAGCCCCCTGAGTCAACCATGACAGCCTATATTTACAGATCTGTATACTGAATTGAAAGGAAGGGTTTGGCTGTTTCCTACTGATCATACAGCTCTGGGAGGAAAGAGATAGTATTGCCTTATCAGTCTGTGTAATTAAGGGTGCTGGTGAGGAACCTGGAAGATAAACTATCAACCCCAAAGGCTGGAAGAGGTAGGAACAAAAGAACAAAATAGGTGGTTAGATAATATGTAGCTGACCCAGACACTCTTAAAAGATAAATGCAAGATTACTGAATTCATTATTTAGTAACACAAACTTAATGGATTATAAAGGTAATATTGAAAAATACTTCCCAAATTGTGGTTTGTGTTCATGTGAACCACTTAAAGAACTATGCTGTTTTTCCCACACATAGGGTTAATATCTCAATTCTCAGATGACAATGAGAGTTCAAAATTGTGGTCAAGAAAGCTTGATGGGCCCACAATTTCCTTGGCATCCTCTGGACACAAGGACCCTCTGCCCACTTGCAAAATGGACTTCAGGATAGCGATGCTAT
Organism: Galeopterus variegatus; assembly: GCF_000696425.1. NCBI lineage: Eukaryota > Metazoa > Chordata > Mammalia > Dermoptera > Cynocephalidae > Galeopterus > Galeopterus variegatus. The sequence goes on along the minus strand of NW_007726537.1, from coordinate 201,751 downwards.
GCTTGCATGGTAGTGGCGATCTATGAATGGAAGACATCGTCAGAGGGAAGGCTAACAAATTGGCTAATGGTAAGGGCAGACACTGCAATGGGAACAGCAGAGATCCTGTTTAAAAACATTGCAGGAATTTATGTTTGTATCATATGGTGACAATCTTAAAATAGAGATTGAAGTAGGAATCAGAGTGGATGGTAAATAAGGCCCCAAAAGGCTATGAGTAGGCTTCTGCTCTAAACTACCACCTTCCTATAGACCTCTCCTTATCACTTATCAATATGTAAATAGTGTGCATCTTCTGACCCACACACTGCACATATAGCCATCTGCCCAAGGAAATTGGACAAATGTGAAGACATGTAATATTCATAGGTATGTTATAAACAATCAAAAATCAAAAAGCTTTTCAACAGGGAATGTTAAGTGAACTACGGTGTATTAATAAAATCAAACATTAGTTATTTTTTTAAAAAGTTTTCATTGATATAGGATACCTATCTTCTTTTTAAAAAGCAAGCTGCAAAACAGAATGTATATAATCTCCTACAAGTAAACTTAGGCAAGTGGGTATAAATGAGAAGTATCTGGTAGTGGGCCGGCCCCATGGCTCACTCGGGAGAGTACAGCACTGGTAGCACTGAGGCCGCAGGTAGGAATGGCCGGTGCGCTCACTGGCTGAGCGTGGTGCAGACCACTCCGTGCCAAGGGTTGCAATCCCCTTACCGGTAAAAAAAAGAGTCTCTGGTAGGATAGTCACCAAACAGTATCTCTAGGTGGACAGATGGCAAAGGATTCACTATTTCTTGTACACATATTTTATATCGTCTAAATTCTAAGCTTTAATTGCATTTATAAACAGGAAAAAAGCCACACTCCATGTAAAATCTAACACAGGTGGTAATGGCCTTGTCCCTATGCTCATTTGTATCATGTAGAAGACGGGCAGAGAATGTACCCCAGCACTGCTGAGTTTTGAGGGGTCTAAGCACTGTTGCTGTTGGGGTAAGCAAAGGTCCCTGCTCTGAATGGAGGGGGTAAAAGCACTATTCAAACTTTCTGAATGCCTACTATGTGCCAGCACTGTTTCTGGCAATGAGGATACACAGGCAGCAAGTAGCATGATTTTTTTCTTAAAAAGGTTGTTTTGGTGAAGTTTTAAACTAGCCTGACTTAAAGTGGGTCAAATTTATACAGGTTGAATAGCAGGATGAGCAGGATTCGAAAATTATGTTATAGATGGGGATAGATAAAGGTTTTTGCAGAAGAGTGATGTCTGCCTACAGATGTGCCAAATACTGGGACAGAGGCAATCTCTCTCCAGCCTGGGCCAAGCTCTTCCTTGTGGCTTTATGCAGCTGAGCTGCTGCTTAAAATAAGATGGGTCAGAGGTACACTTAGCGCTTGTGAGCAGCAGCAGCCACAATCAGGAAAAAGAATTATAAGGTTATCATTAAAATCTCACTACTCATTACACCAAATCATTTAAACTGTAATTCCTTTCCTCAGGCTCTCATGACACCAACTAAAAAAATTCAGAGGAAATAAACTACGAGTTGTTTATATGAGGGCATTTCAAAAAGTTCATGAAGGGCCAGCCTGTGGCTCACTTGGCAGAGTGTGGTGCTCCTAACACGAAGGCCACAGGTTCGGATCTTTATATAGGGTTGGCCGGTTGGCTCACTTGAGTGAGTGTGGTGCTGACAACAAGTCAAGGGTTAAGATCCCCTTACCGGTCATCTTTAAAAAAAAAAAAAAAGTTCATGAAGATTCATATTGTCTCAATTCTATTTTTTCCTCAAACTTTTTGAAGTACCCTCATACAAGAGGAGCGAAGAGGGGGAAAAAAAAAAGTCCACATATCAAGAGTAGACTTGGTCCAGTAGTCCCCCCATACCCGCGGGGGAAATATTCATAGACCCCCAGTGGATGCCTGAGACAGTAGATAGTATTGAACTCAACTGCCAGCCTTTTCCATTTTAACTAAGCACTTACACACTGTGGCCAAAACTTTTGTAGTTTGAGGTGCAACAGCAGTTTTTTCCTTCTTTATAATTTCATAAATAGAAGACTCGTTCTTACCTTAGATCTTACCAGCCGCAGCTTAAAACTTTTTCCTTTCCTTAAGTCAAGAACTTTCACCTTTTCACCTAAAGGAAGCACTTTACAGTTTCTCTTTGGCATATCTGAATTGCCAACATCACAGTTGCTTTTTTGTATTAAGTAAAATAAGGGTTATCTGAACACAAGCACTGTCATACTGACAGTTGATCTGATAACCAAAATGGCTACTAAGTGACTACCAGGTGGGTAGTGTAACATGCACACGTTGAGGACAATTCACATCCCTGGTGAAACAGCTTGAGATTTCATCATGCTACTCAGCACAGCATGTAATTAAAAAATTATGAATTATTTCTAGAGTTTTCCATTTAATATTTTTGGACCACGGGTAATTGAAGCCGCAGATGAAGGGGGACTACTGTAATTGCCAAGAAAGTAGCTGGGATCTAATTGCCTTCTGATGTTCCTAGCCAACTCCTATGCAGAAAAAAAACTGTCCATTTAAGTCTTAAAAGTCAAATGAGGTCACCACTTATGATTAAAAAACCCTGCCAAAGGTGAGCAAACAGGAGTTGGCCCTGCTTTTGATAGAAGGAGCAAGGAGTGAAACCTGAAGAGGATTTTGTCCTAGTCAAAGGTAAAACTCCTGCTGATCTTGGTACATCCCCATTTGTAAAAGTCCTTAGAAGCTACTCCCCAATACTACCATGTACAAAGCAGACATGAGGGTTCAAAGAAACATCATTAAACCTGTGTCTAGTTCCCCATAAGGAATACTTACATCTTCAGACTTCTGCCCAATTACTAATGCTTTAACTGAGCTCTAGCCAGTATCAGCTATAATGCATATCAGAAAGCTAGTGAGAGAGAGAGCCATTTCCATTATTCTGTTCACATTAAATTTCAACAAACTGGCTGTTACCAAGCCTTTTCATTAGTTCCTTTGCTGTGCTTGAAAGGTGCATAGTAAAGAAAAAACAAGAAGAAAATTACCTGGGCAGGGAAAATAGCAAATTCCTGAGACTTCATGCTTCTGCCCCACTAACCTTCCTTGAAATGTGACTACACCATCATCAAAAGGATAGACTTAGGAAAGCAGTATTTAAGTCTCCGAAATAGGCTGTCTCCCATCCCCTGTACCATCTAGCTGCCCCCACATCCCCAAAAGCCATAGATTAAAAAAATAAAATGCTTTGCAGGAGATGGGCCCCTTAATGTTGACTTCTTTACATTGTTGCCTCTAGTTTTAGCTTTGGAAAAGAATAGGAAAACCAGTACTTCAGACAACAGTAACCAAACCAGGTATCTGGTTACAACCGCCTAGCATTTCTTCAGGAACAGATAAAGCAATGGTTATCAAAGTATGTTCTCCATCCTTGACATCACCATCACCTGGGAACTTGTTAAAAATGCAAATTATCAGGACCCACGCTAAACTAGCAAATCAGAAAGTATGCGAAAAGGGCCCAGCAATGTTTCAGGCTTCAGGTAACATTGATGCATGCTAACATTCAAGAACCTCTGGCTCTAACAGAAAATAATTCACACAACCACTTTTCCACTAGTGTTTACTCTAAGAATCTTGGCCTTACCCAACAATCACAGAACTTGCATGAGTGGAAGGGGGTACATAAGAATGTTGTGCAATGTCCCTGCAGATTTCTATTACGTACAATAAGCTGCTTTTTCAGAATTTTTTTTTTTTTTTGGTGGCTGGCCAGTAAGGGGATCCAAACCCTTGAATTTGGTGTTATAAACCTCACTCTAACAAACTGAACAAGCCAGCCTCTGCTTTTGTCACAATTTTTAAATTAAAAATAATCCACTATGGACAAAGCTAAGCAAAAAATATATAAGCATAACTTTAATACCTGCCACATTACTTGATACTGTAGGTTTCCTTTTTGAGTCACCATTACCCTAAAAAAGGGGGGGGGGTAGAGAACCTCTCTTTGGAATTCAGATAATGGAAATAACCTTTAAAAGTTCACCAAAAGGTCAAGGGTTCAAGCCAGCCGCCAAAACAAAATACAAAAACCCTCCTGAGTAATAAAATTTATTTTATATGAAATTATATTTAGGATACTAAAAGCAATACTACAGTTTCCCAGATCAGCCTTACCAGAGATATTCTCACACCCTAAATTTACCAGCAATGGGGCCAAGATATAAAGAACTGTAAAACAAACTAAAGGTATTTCTAAAAGTTTCTCTCAAATTTACAGGAGAAAGTAAAACTAAATTAAAGGAAGAAATAGTGGTGGGAAAATGCTGTTAAACTCTAAAGCAGGTTTAAGTGCATACATTCTTATTAAATAAAGGTTTGCCATAATCTGGAAAACGGCTGGTACAGATTTATCACTAGCACCTTATGAGAATTTTGATTTCCAAATGCGATCAGATCAAGAGAATAGTTCTTTTCTCAATATGCTAAACTCAAAGTAGGACCCATGAAAAAGGATACTGAAGGGAAGAAACTAAGGATTCTATTGTACACATCACATAATGTGTTCTGTAGCTGCTGTTAGTTAAAAGTTGGAATTAAACAGAAGTGGTTAATTAGTAAAAGCTAAAATTAAATTGCAGAAATAAACTGGCAAGGATTTTTTGTGCATGTTACATTAAAACAGTTATCTGGGGCTGGCTGGTTACCTCAGTTGGTTAGAGCGTGGTGTTATAACACCAAAGTCAGTGTTTGGATCCCCAAACTGGCCAGCTGCTCCCCCAAAAAAGAACAGAAAAAGTCATCTGCACTTCAGTGAGAAAGACTATGAAACTTTACCCAATAATTTGAAAAAATCCTTTAATACACATGGGCCTGAAAGTTTTGAAAGACAACCCCTTATCAGTTCTCATTTTTTAAAATAAAGAAAAAAAAAAATTTTTTTTTTGGTAGCTGGCTGGTGTGGGTATCCGAACGCTTGACCTTAGTGTATTACAAGGCTGTGCTCTAACCAACTAAGCTAATTGGCCAGCCCAAAAATTTATTTTATTTTATTTTATTTTTGCCTTTTTTCGTGACCGGTAAACGGGATTGCAACCCTCGGTGTCGTGCCCGCACCACGCTCAACCAGTGAGAGGACAGGTCTCTATATGGGATCTGAACCCTCGGCAGGAGCGCCGCTGCGCTCCCAAGCGCTGCACTACCAAGTGCGCCACCAGCCGGCCCCCCAAAATTTACTTTTTACAACAGATAATCCAATATACCAAAAATCCCTACAACTATTATTTTTGAAAGGCTGGCAAAACTAATTCATACTTATCCATGTTATTTCTAACTTTACTGTTCAAGACATACATGTCTAAACACAAGCTTTTGCTATTTCTTCACTCAGCATTTTAAACTCACAAGATTTTAAATATCCTCATTTTTAGTTATGTAACAGGAACAAGCAATCCAACAGCACCAAAATTTTAAACTCAGATCTTTAGTAGCAGTCTTTAAAACACTCTCTAGATTAAAAAATAATTTGTTAAAGCATGCACAAAAGTGTAACAGCGAATAAAAACCACAACTGACAAATATATTGGTTAACATTCCAAACATGTATAACCAATGAACATGGCCTAGGTTTTTTATTGGTATTCACTTCAGTAACCTGAATCCACAGATATAAGCAGTATTTAACCAGAAAGTTACAAGTAAACACAGATTATACATGCAAATTTCTGTTCACAAAGGTCACATGTGCAGGTACATGAATTAGAAGCGTGCATCTAGAAGTATGGCCAAACTGTTTTTAAAATGCAGAAATGTAAAATTACATCTTAAAAATATAAAGATGGTCTACACACTTCAAAAATCAAATCTTGCTTATACCAGAGATATATGACAGCTACAGGATTCAAGTGACAAGCAGTAAGATCTCAAAAAATTAATACTGGTCAAAGAGAACGGGAATATTTTTACATTTCACTGAAGATACACTGACTACTAGAATACAAAATCTAGCAGAACTCAGGGGAAAAAATTACAAAATCTAAAGCCAATTACTTAATATTTCTTATTATCTAAACAGTATGACATTAAAAGAAAACTGCACCTGCATTTGAATCGCCAATCTCACATTAATAAAGTTCTCCAAAACTGAAATGCAACCAAAAAAGCTTCAAACTCCAAATGAAAAGTCTTCAAGGCTCAGATTAAAATGTGGAATGTTTCAGATGAAAGTAATAAAAATACAATTGGTTTTGTTCTTTATTGAGTGGAAACAAAAGTTGTTGACATTTTTTTGAAGCTTGGAATTACTAAATTTCATTTTTCCGTATGGCTATACGTTATCTTTTTCTTAGTGGTGCAAGTTGTCTTAAGTAGCTTACAGTCAGTCTCTACAAAATGTCTGTTGCCATTCTGATAAAACAAAAACTATTCTTCATTAACTTAACCGTATATGTATTTTTTGTTATAACACTTAACACATGAACAGACATCTATTATTTTTTCCACTAAAACAAAAGAGTACAAGTTTTCTTCTAACTATCAGTATTGTATTTAAAAAAGGTTAACATTAAAAACAAAGAACCATTATTTCCTTTGAAATCATTAAATCTTCTTGCACATCTTAAGCTTCTTTCTTCTGCCTGCGTTCCTCTGCCAATTTATTCAGAAATTTCTGAAAAGATGGAAGAAAAGAATGGTAGGAATTAAGTCACCTAAGAGAAACATAACATATAGATCAATTCCAAAATAAAATATTCTATCCAAGTTTAGGGATTTGAGTGTAATTTAAACTATAACTTTATCAATATTTTCAGGAATGAGTTAATTCTTATTAGTGTGCAAAACTAATTGGTTCAGAGGACATTACAATAAGGCATGGAAAAAAATGGTAAAAGGTGAAAAATGACATTTCACTGTGTGATCAACTCTAACTTTTAGAAATAAAAAAACAAAGATTATACTCATACACAACTAGCGCTACTCCAAGAATATAGATTAGTTAAAATGACATGCATTTATTCAACGCTCTATTCATTAAACCAGGTGGGCAAACATTTTCTTAAAGGGCCAGTAATAAATATTTAGGCTTTTGGGCCATTTGGTCTGCTGCAACTACTTAATTCTGCACTAAATCATAGCACTAAGGCAGCCATAGACAATACTTGAATGATCATGGCTGTGTTCTAAAAGAAAATTTATTTATAAAAGCAGGTAGCTGGGCAACAAGTGTAGCTTGCTGACTCTTGCCATTAGACCTGTGATTTCTAAAGTTTCTAGACACCAGAAATGTGTTAAGGCACTAAAGGAAATACAAGTCACATTCAAAATTCTAATCTAAAACATCCAAAGTCTCTTTACTTCTGACTGGCACTGGATAGTGTGCCGCTTGGGAAGCGCGGCGGCGCTCCCGTCCGAGGGTTCGGATCCCACATACAGACCGGTTCCCGCTCACTGGCTGAGCGAGGCGCGGGAGCAACACCGAGGGTTG
>NW_007726537.1:155259-193971 GCF_000696425.1 Galeopterus variegatus | reverse complement strand
CAACCCTCGGTGTTGCTCCCGCGCCTCGCTCAGCCAGTGAGCGGGAACCGGTCTGTGTGTGGGATCCGAACCCTCGGGCGGGAGCGCCGCCGCGCTTCCCAAGCGGCACACTATCCAGTGCGCCACCGGGCCGGCCCTGGAATTTATTAACTCTATAGTAACTACAAATTGATGAAAGGCTAAAAGTCATATATCCTGAAAGTAAAATAAAACAAACCAAAACCACAAAACACCAAGGTAAGAAGTATCAAAATTCATTTATCACTTATTAGCAAGATATATTTTGCCTCACAGTAATTTCTTAATGAAGTTGACGAAGTTTCTTCAAAATAGAAGGAAATAATAAAGCAAGCTGCCTTCAATAGACCAAATATCTAACTACGAAGCATAATATTGTTTATAAAGTATCAAGCACCTAAAGATCTCTTTCCTGTTTATATAATCTTCTAGGTAACATACTTTCTGACCCAAAATGGTTTAAAATCAAGATAGATGAAAAAAATTGTACAAAACTGCTACTATTGTTGAAAATAACCACCACTTTCTTTTTATATACACAATAGTGAGACATACACGTAGCAAAGAAGAGTTTCATTTAAAAGAAACAAAAGTCATACAGCCAGGAACTGGAATTATTTCCAAAATTCAAGGCTACCTCTGTCCATGTAGTCAACACAGAGGCCTAATAACTGAATTCTACAGTAACTATATTAGAAAGCATTGTGAAAAACCAAGTTATCAAGCTTTGAGTTTTTTTTTTTTTAACTACTACAGATTGAATATCCCTTATCTGAAATGTTTGGGATCAGAAGTATTTCAGATTTTGAATTTTTAAAAATATTTTGGAATATTTGCAGAATACATGCTGGTTGAGCACCCTTAATCCAAAAATCCAAAGTCTGAAATGCTCCAATGAGCATTTCCTTTGAGCATCATGTGGGTGCCTAAAAAAGTTTTGTATTTTGAAGCATTTCAAATTTCAGATCAGGGATGCTCAACCTGCACTTTCAACTTTTCTCCTGTTATCTATTTCAAAACTTAGTTCCTTAAGGAGGCCACTAACTAAAAACACAAATTTCAATATATCCAAATAGGAATTGGTTATTATTTATGTTTTACTTAATTCATTTGTACTTTTACCTTTATATTCTGTTGGTCATAAAACTGAAGGCCGTCATTATTGTCAATGAAAAAAACATTAAAGTACGAAGGGACATGGCACTTTCCAAAGTTGAAAAGGCTTTATTCTATTCAGTATTCAGGCCTCCACCATCTTCTAAATTATAAAAACTACAGTCCAACAACAATTTGAGAATACTTGAATAGCTTTAATTATAATACAGAATTTATATGTTTAGAAATTACTAAATTATTAATTTGAATAAATTATGAAAAGAGGCTCAATAGATGTTTCCAGAATCCATTAAACTGCTTTAAAGCCCATCAATAAAGAAAGAAAAATGTTATTGTCAGGATAAAGCACTGTGCTGGGTCCAGAAATGGTATTATATATATTTTACTTATAAATCCCATTTATTTCCATAAAAAAATGATTTGTTAGTTTTCACAAAAGAACTCTCCTCTTTCAGATTCAGCCTTACCTTTAATTTCTGATAATGAGGAAGGCTGCTGCAATGAGTATTCTTTGCAACTTCTTCATTTGTATAAAAGAGTGAACACAGCTTACAGTAAAACCCTGTTTTAGGTATCACATAGTCTATACCTAGAAACACAAACATATATTCGTACAAATTAAGTAAACTGAAGATTTTACTTAGTATTCTCAAGTCTTTTTTCCTATCAATATAAATTGAATAAGACAACATATATTTGTGAGAAGTCCAATATAGCCTAAGATAAAAACAAACAAAAAACCCCACAAAACCATGATATTTTTGTTTGTACTTAATTGATGTTTAAAGTCCCACCTGATTGCACTCATATGAACAGACATATAACACAGAAAAATAAAACAAAAAGCAATGTGCAATTTTCAGAAATCTTTATGAGAAAAGAGACATACTGTGGAATGTATAAGACAATACAAAACCAAGAGACATGGTTAAGAGGAAAAGAGAGCAATATATCAATTAAGGTTTACAAACTCTTCCCTATAAAAATAAAGCTAATTTAAAATGCTATCAGAACTTATATAAGACCAATCTTAAAATCTTATTTTAATAAGTTGGGGGAGGGACGGTGAAGAAGAACAAAGTCTTAAATCTCACCAACAGGAACATTGGGCTGATATGGTCCAATTCTATACTCATCTGGGATGGTATAGTCCTCCTTGTTTTCATCACTTTGGCCATCTGCATTTTCACTTGTATCTTTACTGGGATCATCAGCATTCTCAGCAGATTCAGCACCTGGTTCTGTGTTTTCCTCATTTTTAATTCCATTTTCCAACGCTGCTTCGTTTTCTTGATCAAGTTCCTCGATCTTGTCCACCTTAATTTCAACCAAACCATCATCATTTTTGTCACCAGATTTAAATGCCATGCCTGATTTACGAAGTTTCTGAAGTTCCGAATCTTCCTCATCACCAACCTCATCTAGAGTGACAAAACCTTCCATACTCCCTGGAAAACGACGCTGTTAAGAAAGACAAATTTACTCTGCAACAATTATCCTGCAGCATCCCTTCCATCTGCTTTACTTGAAGGGAAAAGGGATAGCGTCCTTGTGTGTTTATTCATTCTCTCAAAATCTTTTTTTCTTTCTTCCCCCAATCAGTGTTTTTTAAAAAACAATTTAGCTTGTTCTGAAAGTAAATAATGGAAGGCTTGCCTTAGAAAAGAGCAGAAAATAAATGATATAAGGATACTCAGTCTACACTGAGAATATTACGCTGCCAGGGAATGTGTCAAAGAAATAAATTGATAAAAGTGGTTGAGTAATGTCCTTTCCAAGAGAGTATCTTATGATTTGATAGAATTCTTTAGAGAAACTGTTTGAAATAGTATAATGGTTAAGAAATGGAGTTCTTGGGCTGGCCCGTGGCTCACTCAGGAAAGTGTGGTGCTGATAACACCAAGGCCACGGGTTCGGATCCCATATAGGGATGGCCGGTTGGCTCACTTGGGAGAGCGTGGTGCTGACAACACCAAGTCAAGGGTTAAGATCCCCTTACTGGTCATCTTTAAAAAAAAAAAAAAAAAAAAAAAAGAAATGGAGTTCTGGAAGCATGACTGCTTAGGTTTAAATTTTGGCTCTGCTACTTATAAGCAGTATGATCTAGAACAAGTTATTGAACTCCCCCATGCTTCAATTCCCTCATTTAAGGAATGGGAATAGCAATGGTACCTAACACATGCAGTTATTGTGATGATTAAATTAATTAGTATATGTGTAAAAAGCTTAGAAAAATGTATGGCATATAATAAATGCCACAAATGTTAATAATTATTAGTTCTTAGAAGTGTAAATATATTACACAACAATCATCCACTCTAGTCAGAAAAATAGGTGTTGGCCAGTTAATTAGTTCAGTTAGAGTACAGCCTTATAATACCAGGGGTCAAGGGTTCAGATCCCAGTACCCACCAGCCACAAAAAAAAAAAAAAAAAAGCCATCAAAAGCTGGAGGTCATATTATTAGTTTTCTAAGAGGTGAATGTTGCTTAGAAAAAAACCAATGGAGTAGGATGAAAAAAATATTCCACTGTACATTTCAAGAACCATTTAACATAAGGGGCTTGCTTCAAAGGGATTTTAATATCCTAATCCTTAAGTTAGGTAGTCAGTATGCCACGGGTCTTCTGCTTAACTGTTTTTTATATCATGTGCATATTTTAAAATTTATACTTACTTTACATGCATGTAACCCATGTTACATGTGACCCATGTTCTGATAAAATTGTCTTAAAAGCTATTAAAGCATCTGACCAACCTTCTATTTCTCAAATAATTCAACAATTTTTGAATGAGTGGCAAAATGTCTTAAGATCTTGGTTCAGCTAACTTACTGTAAACTCGCATCCCATCATGAAAACAAGCTGTACTTTACGGCTGCCTACCAGTACTTATATGCTGTCACTACAATACTGAAGCATGTATAGTTTGTCTTTTGCCTCCAATACTAAAAAGTTTCCTTTGCCAGTTGACTTCTTTTCAGCAACTATAAACGTCCTATTTAATCTATTTATTGCAGAGTTTAGATTTAAAGGTTTATATTCTGGTTCATATCTGATTTTTCCTTCCGACATAAATGACATAATTCTCCTTATCTGACCCTGCTAAGGTAAATAATTTGAAACACTGATCTGACCTAGTATTTTATCAAACCAAGTTAATATAAAATTTTTCTTTACCTTTTTAGGCTTTTTCTTTGCTGCTGCTGAAGCACTTGCATCTTTTTTCACAGCTTTGTCTGAAGGCTCCTTTTTCCCATCAGAAGTCACATCACCTAAATTAGCAAGATCCGTCTCATCTCCCACTGAACTGCCACTTTCTAGTAGTGCTGCTGCTTCTTCTTCATCTACAAGTAGCTCATCTTCAGATTCAAGAAGCATATTAGGTTCCTGTTCTGTCTGATCATCCTTTGTATCTTTCTCACCATCTTCACCTGACTTCTCTTCTTGTTCTTTACCTTCGGCCGCACTTTCTGTCTTCTGGGAACCATCAGTTTTGGATTTCTTATCGCTTGGAGATTCTTTGCCATCAGGAGAATAAGATCTTTTTCTGAAAACAAAAATAAATACAACAATTAACTTTTCTAGGTTGAGGAAATAAAAATATATTAGTGCATATAAACACACAAAAGATGAAATTACCGGGACTTATCTTTTTTCAGTAAGTCAATGCCTCTGTTGGGAATCTGAAAGACAAAAGTTTTACAGAAGTTAAATAAAAATATTAAAATTATTCATTTGCAGACTACATAGCCATCCAATTAACTAACAGTTGATGACCATCTTTTATATAATCAACTCCACTTATTCAATCCCTATAACCATACTCAAGAGATTAAAATACCTATAGTCAGAAGTTCATCACAATCACCATACCAACAGAGAGATGACTAATAAACATTTATGGTAACAGAATTCTGTTCAAATAAAATCTTATGTAGATAAAAGCAATAAAGGTACTCTAACCAGTTAAAAGACTTCTGCTAATAGAACATACTTTTTTCTGGTCTTCTCTATTTCAGTAACCAAATCCTATGTTTTTAACATATAGAAATGTTTACAAGACTGTTGTGGCTTGACATATGTGACAAGCTTTTTAACGATGACAAATCAAGATCTACATACCCTAAGTACCAGTTTTTTATATTTCTCAGAAAGGTCAACCTTCACACATCTCCCCTGAAACCAAAGGGCTTTTTTCAAACAATGGTCAACCATTGCCATTGCGTCTTCTCTGGTCTCCATCTCAATAAAGGCCTAAAAGGGGGAGGAAAAAAAAAAAGACCCCACAAAAGACATTATTTTTCATCGAATTGTATGGAACTCTAGTACTTATTATTTATTCCATCTACTTGCTAGGGAAATTTAATCTTTAGCACAGCAACACTGGTAAGAGTTAAAAGTCATTGAAAAAAATAAAAACAACCTGTCAAATTTACAAAGTCCCCAAGAATCACTGTAAGAATCACCAAATAGTAAACCACCTGGATAATCTTTCTGCAAAAAAGTAGTAAGCTTAAAAGATATTAATCAAAATACTATAAAGAAAAATAAAAGCCTGGAAGGATATAAACCCAGAACGTTGAGTTACAAAAGTGTTTAACAAAAAAAGAAAAATAGGGCTGGCCCCGTGGCTCACTCGGGAGAGTGCGGTGCTGATAGCGCTGAGGATGCGGGTTCAGATCCTATATAGGGATGGCTGGTGCGCTCACTGGCTGAGCGTGGTGCAGACAGCACTGAGCCAGGGGTTATGATCCCCTTACCAGTCAAAAAAAAAAAAAAAAAAGAAAAGATGTTCTCCTCCCTGTGAATTTTTGAGATAACATATGAGATAACTTAATTCAGCCACTAAATTCAGATTTTGAAAGTAATATCATTGTTTGCAAAGCACTCTCAAATAATGCTGATGTGGTTATAAATTAATGCATACTTGCTGAAAAACAATTTGGCAATACTGGAGTAAAAAAAAAAAAAGGAATTATCATTACCCAGAATACCAATTCTGATATTTTATCGTTCAAATATATGCATACCAATATGGAAAAATCCACATGCTGTGAAGTCCATAACACTAGCACTAACACTAACTTTTGGCACTAACAGCCAAAAATACAAACGAAATACTAGAAATACAAACATCCATCAACCCAGGAAGTTGAATTTGTTACAGTTTACTTAATGAAATCATGTATAAAGTGGAAAAGCAACAGTAAAATATAATCCCACTTGAAGGGGGGGGGTTTGGCACTAACAGCCAAAAATACAAACGAAATACTAGAAATACAAACATCCATCAACCCAGTAGGTTGAATTTGTTACAGTTTACTTAATGAAATCATGTATAAAGTGGAAAAGCAACAGTAAAATATAATCCCACTTGAAGGGGGGGGGAAAGTATACTTATACACATGTGTAGGAATGTCTTTGGAAGCAAACCATAGAAACAAATAGTGTTACTAGTTAGGGCAAGACAAGAGATCTTTACTTTCCAATTTGTACTTTTCAGTACTACTTATTCAATGCTTTACCATAAGCATCTGCTATGACTTAAAAAAAAAAATCATTATTCATCACTATACAGCTAAGAAAACTTACCTGTAAGATAAACTACTTCCCCGTGCTTTCCTCACTAAAAATGAAGATTTATTGGAAAATCTTAAAGCACTTTGAGAAATTATCTTTTTTAAAACCTTCATATGTATATTACCTGACTTTTCATCCTCATCAATATGTAATTCTTTATTTTTCCATAAGGCTCAGCAAGCTTGAGGACAGCACTGTCAGAATAGCCAGAATGGGGTAAATTGCTGAGATGTATCACACGTCCAAGCTCTTGCTTCTGATCAAACTTCTGATCTGGCTTCCCTTCTGGTTTCTTTAATAAACAAAAAAGAAAAAAGGGCAAGTTCCATACTAGTAAGTATGCTATAATCATTAGTCAAAACTTAACACAGTGAACTGGCTGGTTACCTCAGTGGATTAGAGCACGATGTTATAACACCGAGGTCAAGGATTCAGATACCTGTACTGGCCAGCCACAAAAAAACTCAACAAAAACCCCCCACTATAATTATGTATAAAACTTACTACATAATTAATTATTGATTGGTTACATACAACCTGGAGAAAAAATAAAGATATTACCTTTATTCTTTTATACTTCTGGGATAAATGAACTCTCACTGGCTTGCCAAATACTAATGCTGGCGTGGTTGTATAGTAATCCACTGCAGCCTGAGCATCTTCCGTCGTTGCCATTTCAATAAATGCCTGAAATTATACAAAAACTTACTTCGAAAAACAAAACACCAATACTGACAACCTGCTATTTTATTAAAAGGTCACTTTAGATTATATTCATGCACACTATTAAACTACTTTATTATTTACTATGCCTACTGGATTGAAATAATGATTTGGAATCATTTTAGTATAGTCCTGTTTTCCCAAAGAATTTTTTTACACCCCTTACAGTACGATAATAACAATGACAATTTCTACTTAAGGATCACAATTTATAAAGTTACTAATAGGCCATTAGTACTAAATTAATATTAGTGACATATTTCAATTACTGGGTCTTTCCTCTATTACATCCCAAATTGATCATTTAAAATGACATTGAGTTCTTCTCTAATACAAAATTATTTACTCCCTTTAGGAAATATATTAGTAGTATAAATAAATAGCATACTTAACTCATACCTCATTAATTTTATTTAGGATCAGATGATTTGAAATGACTCCAAATGGTTCCACCAATTGTAATAGTTGGTACCTCAAGTTTTTCCCTCGTTGAAAATCCATAATGTGAACAACTCGGCTAGTTTCCTATCCATCAGGAAAAAAACAACTCAATAAAGTCTCTTTAAAAGCAATATGAAACTGGTTATGCATTAGAAGTTTTATAGTCTATAATTAACCAGAAGAGGGTATTTAAAACAACAATTCATAACATTCTAGATAATTTAAAAACTACACAGCAAATCAAACATCACTGGGTTAAATTCTTTCTGAATGTAACCACATGGTTATACTGTCTCAAAGTTCCAAAAGATAGTCTTTGCACTGATTTTTAAACTGAATACTGTAAACATAACTGTACAGCAAAGTTTTTATTTTGTTAAAGCTGAGGCCTCGAGATGGCAAAGGAAAGTGGCCTGAGCTACACACTGGTCTCTCCCAGCCCCAGCAAAGTT
Source organism: Galeopterus variegatus (assembly GCF_000696425.1). Taxonomy (NCBI): domain Eukaryota; kingdom Metazoa; phylum Chordata; class Mammalia; order Dermoptera; family Cynocephalidae; genus Galeopterus; species Galeopterus variegatus. The sequence goes on along the minus strand of NW_007726537.1, from coordinate 185,639 downwards.
CTTAAGACACTGAATCAAGGTGAGCTCTCTAGACGATGGACATATAAAAATTAATAAAAGACGTCTTAACTATTATCAAAGTTATATAAAAGCCTGATGGTTTTCAAACTATAGCAGTCTTCCTATAAGAACCATGATACAGAATCAATTAGTAAGAATTTAAGTAAAATAACATTCTCCAAAACAGTAAGTACAGTAAGAGCAAGGCCTATATATTACTAACCACTCTGCCTTTTTGCATGTGTCTAGGTCCTTGCAGGTTCCCATTTCCAGCACCTTTATGGGGGAAAAAGTATTTGTTTCAGTCTTTAATAAATGTACTTGCTGTAACAAGCTCTTTTAATTTTTAAAAAATAGGCATCTTTCAAACATAAATGAAAAGATACTACAAATATATGATTAGTATGTCTTTTCATGCAATGACATTTCTGAATAACATTTGATGAGCGTTCTTTTGCCTATAGTCACTGCATTTTATTTTTATGGTAAAAGCTATTAGGGAAAAGAAATCTGAATAATAAATAATCACCCAGATTTCCTCTTGGTCCAACAGCTGGTCCCCCAAGATGAAACGAGGGAGGCGGAGGTCCCAGAATTCCTGGTGCTGGGTTTGTAGACTGCTGCAACATGAATGGATCACCCCTAGCATTGTGAAAATATAAAATACTAGCATGAATCAAGAGGTCCATCAGAAATAATTAAGATTTATTGTTAAAGCACCCCTTGTATGACTATGACCACTTCAATCTTTGGGGGCATCTGAGGTATGTGTGAAGTAAGTAGGGAAAATCTATATTAATGATAAAATTATAAAAACTACAACAAAAAATATTTTCTAAAAATTCTTTCAACTGTAGTGATTTTTATCAAACTCATATTCATTAAAGAAATTCTGAAAATATTTTTGTTTATGAAATGTTGAAAATGTTTAAACCTAAAATTCCTTACATTGATCTCCTTTACAAACAATAGCTTTAAAAATTTTAACTTACATTGTGTGTCCTGTATCATTGTCAGGATTCCATTCTGGGTAGCTTTAAAAAGACCAGAAAATTAACTTTAAAATAAAACTGTCCTTTTCATTAAGTAGCCTCATTTGGCCTCTAAAATAGAGATCATTTATTAGTAAAGTTATCTGAGAGCATAAGTGTTAGAAATATTAGTTTTAAAGCATGTTATGTAAATATTTCAAAAGGAAAATTTCAGAACTTGGAAAATAATCCAAATGAAAGAAAATTTACTTGTTCTGTATTATTTGCAAATGTAGATAATGTATGTTGAAATTAAATTTCCTATATTTGTTAAATCATAAGGAGGAAAAGTGTTTCACAAGGAATTAGAAGTGTAGGTTACACAGAGAAACAAGACCAGACCACAAGTTTACCTTCTCCAATATTAAGTACCAAGAGCAGAGTGGAGTTGTGACATTAGAAAGAACGGATAGCCCCAAGAGAGCTAGGCATATGTGAAAATTGCAATTCCAGTGAACAATGGGCATCATGTGCTGCGTAGGCAAGGAGTTACTTTAGGAATTCCATTTCACTGTAGCCATCTAAACTCAGAACCAAAGGTATCTCAAAAGCCAAAAACATATAATAAAGGATTGTGCATAACAACTAATTAGTAACTTTTAATCACCCTCTCCCCTTTCTGCATCTTCCATATTTTTAGAGCATTTACTATTATTAAAAATGCTATTATGAACCTATTCCTTATGTATCAAAGAATATCTTTCACTAAGTTTATTAACAATTCTTTCAATTTGTATAAAAATGACCAGTGTGTATCTATCCTAGGAACAATATTAAATAACCCTACCACTACATCTAGTATTCAGTAAGATTCTAGATCTAAACATTTTGCTTGTAATTAGTATTGCCCGGACAGTATCAACTATGTGATAACATTGTGGATATTACAAGTAAATGATGAACTCCCAAAAACCAATAATGGCTGTTTCTGATTCACGATTAGGATGCTTTAAAGGTATTTCAAACTCCTACATTTCAAGAAGAAGCTGGCATCGACGACTGTGACTTGCTCCATTGATATGTTGACTCCACTCCTGCAGCAAAGTAAATTAGTAGAATTAACAAAAATAAAGCTAAAATATTTCATCTGAACCATTCAAACTCTAGGATGTTAATGTCTTTGCAATATTACAGGCTGTACAAACACGTGCCTAATTCATTAAATCACAATGATTTAATTTAAAACCATTTCTCTGAATCCTTCAAGCTTCATCCTGCCCTCAAATACGCTACGCACATTCTTGGAAAAACTGGATAACTTGGTCAACATACTTAGAGACTTGACAGGGAAAAGGTGTAGAGTTAATAAAGATCAAGAGTAGTAATTGACCTAAGATCAGCTAGGCATTAATTTCTACTGTGGACCAAAGTGAAGTTCACTGTATATTAACAGAACTACTATTTTATAGCACTCTAAATGATAAAATATCCATGTCTTTACCTATTTTCTAGAAAACATATGCTATAAATGTGAACAATTAGTTAAAAAGTTTTTAATTTCATCCAGCCTTTGAGGAATGTTCCAAGTATACTACCTAATATGTAGTTTAAAATGCACCATGGCATTGGCATTGTCCATAAAAGGCTAACAGTTCAACAGGAATGGCTTTTCTAGAAAATTCTCCCCATTCATCAAAAAGTTAACCTCCTATTTTCCCAAAATAGAGAAGCAAATTTAAGAAGTGCCTGTTTTACAAATTTTAGGGAGGGAAACATTACATTCTGTCAATATTTGCTCCTTTTTGGGTTATTTCAGATTTGAAGGGGTTAACTTTCTTATTTTATTCAAATAAATTTCTCTTTCATTAGGGAAAAATGTCCACAGATAAATGAGTCAATGTTTTAAGACAATTATAGAAAGAAAAATTAGGAAAAGTGGACTTTACTGCCAGATTGCCTAGGTTCCATTCCCAAACTGCACTGCACATTACTAGATGTGAATCCTTGGTCCAACTTATTTAAATTCACTAGGACAGTAATCTCACAGGGTTGTTGTGAAAGCAAATGAGTTAATAAGGTAAACTGCTTATCAGACCCTTGCCAAGCACATTGGAAGTGCTCAAAAAAAAAAAAAAAAAAAAAAAAGCTATTATTGCACTGCTTATAAAGCCATCTTGTTCTACAACTTCTATTTTACAAACACTATTGATGTTCCACAAATTGAGGCAATTTCTATAACACCCCCACTACCTAAAACAAACATGGTCAGGCAATGTGTTTTTAAAGGAGGGTCTCCCAGCTGAAGGCACCAAATTATAAGATATACCTTTTTGAAAAGCTTCAGAATGACAGTTTATAAATGGAATCCTAATTTTTAAAATCTGACCTATACTACAATAGTTTACATACATTCCTATGTCCTTTTGGAATTATCTAAAACCCCGTGAAAGAACTAAGAGAACACATCCAAATAGAATGGTACTTCTTTAGAACACAGGGAGCTATCAACTACTACTCCCATGTCTCTCAAAGCTAGATTGTCTTTTTAAAACAATGGCTAGTAGCTAAGGAACTCAGAGATCTCTCTAAATGGCTCTACATTCAGATATTTGGGATATATATGAGGGTACTCGAAAAAATTCATGGAAAAACAGAATTAAAAGACAATATGGATCTTCCCATGAACATTTTGAAGACCTCTTGTAAAGTTTCTACTTGCAAAGCAACAGACCATTGACTTGTTTGTTGGAGGCCACTTTTAAAATGCCTATAAGTAAGAGGTGCCATTAGTAAAGTTCACAAAATTCAGAACAGGGATTAAACAAATACATTAACTTAGAAGTTTCTGAACTAAAACCTGCAGATTTTATTAGAAATATCTTTAAGCAGTAATGTTTTGAGAGAGGAATAAATGTTATCCTATTAGGCATGCTTTGAATTCAGAAGGACCACCAAGATCAGATCAGTCGTGTACTTCCCAAACCCACCATTACTATTCTGCACTACCACACCTAACTTTACTATTGTTTGGTTTAAGGTGAGGACTAAGAATCAAAGGGTTTTTTTAAAAAAAACTTATGTGCTTGGATTATACATTGAGGTAACTCTTATGTTAAAATAATAAAGAATAAAGATTCACTTTTTGAATTCAGAAGTTTCTGTAGGAAAACTACATTCATCTTGATATACGAGGGTACTTCAAAAAGTTCATGGAGGGCTGGCCAGTGAGTTCAATGGGTTAGAGTGCAGTGCTGACAACACACACCAAGATCCAGGGTTCGATCAATGTACCAGCCAACCCTCCCCCCCCCATTCATGGAAAGACTCATATCATCTTTTAATTCTACTTTTCCACGAACTTTTTGAAGTACCCATGTATTTGAAATACTTTGAAAGTTATATGAATAAAGAATAATTGGGGAAAGACTTCGAGAATGGCAGAATAAGGAATAATATAACGGCTTCTAGAGTAATACTAAAAAGAAAAATATAAACTCAAATGACCCAACAGCAAAAGGGCTGTAGTGGGTAATTTTCTTTAAGTGAAAGAAACTTGACGGAAGTTTGAGATTGTGTAGAAGAGCAAGTTGACGTTCTAAAATGGCCCAGAAAGAAATAAAAGCAACACCATCACTTAAAGACGCCTAAAAATATCAAAAATAATGACACTCCATCATGATAACAAATTAGACCATATTTTTCACCTAAGCCTCTTACTTCATAGTAAGAAGAACTTTCGATTATGTTGAATATTTGACATTACCACTAAGTAAAAAGAACAGATTTTCCAAGTTATGCAGCAATACCAGAGAGCAGGATTAAATGTTTAAAAATTTTTATCTATTTCCACCACAGGAATTTTCTCTAAAGTCGTTTCTGTATCAGTTATACAATGAGGAGTCCACTGCTAAAGTGCATATTTAATTATTTTTTTCAATAAGGCACATACATAGAAAACATCAGCTATGTTAAGGCAACCAGAAAACATTAACAGAATCCATGTGTTTAAACTTCTTAAAATAGGTTCCCATTTAATCATAAATTTTGTAAATCAAACAATTAAACAAAAGGTCTCTAAAACAGTTCTTAAATGTACTCAGTACTTTGACAGAATACCAAAACTAGCTAGGACATTTTTCACAGCTAAAATACCTCTTACACTAGGGTAGAGTATCTTACTCTTGAATCCAAAGTTTCATCAGATTTTTTTGTTTGTTTTTTTAGGTTTTGAAGCTGGCTGGTAAGGGGATCCAAACTGTTTGGCCTTGGTGTTATCAGCACCATGCTCTAACCAGGTGAGCTAACCAGCCAGCCCCAAACATTTTTAAACTGCTCTTCTGTTAATTTACACTTACTTAAGTTGTTACCTCTCTTTAGGAACTAGAAGGTGGCAAAATTTGGAGAGAAAAGAATAATCGTATATAGAAACAGAAACTTTTCTCTGGTGTAAGTCCTCTCATGGTTCCCTTCTGTGGTCCTTTATGGTATCTCCACAGCTTTATGATGACTCCAGCAGCAAAGTTTCAAGTCCCTTAAAATCACTTCCAATTGACACACTGCAACTATCTCTTTTTCTTGTAATTTAGAGATCCTTTCTGAAAACAATGGTCATACTGCCATTTCTGCTACTATTTCTTTACAAACAAGAAAGAAATAATGTAGAAAAAATTGGAGTCACTAAAGTTTAACGGACCTTTTCATTATACCAATTTGCAACATACTAAAACGTGAAGTTTAGTTCTAAACAAAAGAGAAAATTCCATGATATATTTAGTACATCCAACAAATTTGGAAAAAGATAAAAACAAAAACACCTACCAATTAAAATTTCCTGACTTTTATGAGTTTGGGGTTCTATTTCTTAAGTGAAAATAAATCTATGAACCTAAATTTAAGATTTGTGTTCATTTACTTCAGTATAAAGATTAAAAGACAAAAATACTGAGATCCAAATATAGGAAAGGGAGTGATTCATAATACTCTTAAGTAGAATATTAAAAACAAAATCTCTAATGATATGATTTAGTCTACTAAAAAATCAATACTCACTAAAAAATGCATTTGAAAGGAACAGATATGAAAAGAAAATGACCCTTTCAGATGTTACTGTAATGAAAAGCTGTAACAGTAACCATCAAATTAATTTCATGGTAGCAACTTGTTCCATTAAAGTAGAATAACTACATAGCACGTCAGGAAAAATGGATGGTCACAGATTACAGATCAAGCTAGTGGGAGTGCTATAACGTTGACTTTAAGTCAACTGTACTGTATATTGAGAGAAAAAAACAGTGAGAATGAGTAACACTGAAAAAGTTGAAAGAGCAAGGACAATGTATTTAAAAGGGCATTTTGAAAAAGTTCCCATTTTGCCAGATGTGATAATTTAAAGCAAAGGAGGATTAGAATCTTTTTTTCATAATGACTAGTACCAGAAGTCTAAGCCTAAGTCAGAAAAAGAATTTGCTTATGAGGAACACAGAGCAGGATACTGTAGTAGTTGATTTGTCCAAGTCTCTAAAGGGATAGATGCAACATGGGATAATAAAAAGTGAGTTTTGAAGTATGTTTAAGAAAGTTGTGGAAAAGGAGAAAAAAAACGATGAAAAATTTCACAGTATGAGAGTTTGTGTTAAAGGGAAATTAAAAAAGGAAGAATGAACTAATCTAAAATATGAAACATACTGAAACAAACACCAGGGCTCTACATTAACTCTTTCCCTGTTGCCACAGATAAGGAAAAAAAGAGAATTGTTCAAGAATACATCTTTACTACATACAAATCAGCAATCAAGACAGATGGAGAGTTGAAATCTAGCATCCTGAATGGCAGAGCACATTGACTGCAAAAAAAATGCTTAGAACAATTCAACAAAGCAGACAAAAAAAAAAAAAACCTGCTTAAATATATGATTAAGAAGAACATACTGATGCCAAAAACCAACAAGATAATCCCAATGGATGACAGCTTTGTGGCCAGAAGTAATCTAGGCAGATTGTATTAATGTAAAGCCCTGGTTTAAAATGCTCAAAAACAATTACCTTCCAAATAAAGTAAGTGTTCTCAAAAGTATAAAAATTCTTGATCAACTCAGTGTCATCAGACTACAGAATTAGAGTAAAAGATATAGGTAAATACAGAATAGGCACTACAACGTAAAAGAAATTAGAAGTATCTGTTGCATTAACTCACCTTATTAGAATGAACTGGCAAATCACATATAGAGCACAGATGGGGATAACCCTTCGGTAAGAGTCCATGGAAGTCTTCAATATTGCTACTTGGAGGAGCGCCCCTCTTTTTCTCAAAGAGAGATCTCTCTTGTAAGGGGCCAGGACCACGTCCCATTCTCTCATACTCACTGTCAAATTTATGATAGTTATGCGAGGTCTCACCAAAAAAAGAATCATCCCTACACCTTTCTCCATCTCTTAATCTGTCATCTTCATAATCCATTCTGTCATAATAACCAGATTCTTGAGAACGACTTCCATGGTCATAATCAAGCACTGGGTTGAGACTAGGACCACGATCATCAAAACTATCTCTTCTAAAGTGCCTTTTTTCTTCCCAATCATCCCTAGGTACTCTGTATGGTGGCTCCCGTGTAGCAGATCTGCCATCTCTACCATAACTCAATGTAGGGCCTTCTTCAGTTCTCCTCCTTTTAAGCTGTAGAAGGATTTGGGGCAAATTCTCAGGAGTAATCTTGTCCTCTGGATAACGACTCAGTTCATCTAAGTCTCTAGCAGACAGACCAAAACTGGCCAAAATGTTACTGGCCTGGTCTGCATCTCCACGGTGTTGAGAAGACAAAGGGAGTGGACCTCTACTTCCAATGTTAAATATAGACTGCAAATTATGGGAAGAAGTACTAGCAGAAGACAGTGCACTATGAGCTCCTTGTTGATTCAATGAAGAACTCATTCCAAGATTCATTAAACTAGCAAGGCGTGCAGTACCCTGGTTCATCCTTCCAAGAGATGCTGGCATACTTAAAGACTGGGTAGCAGCAGCAAGAAGGCCTATTCCTGCTGCAGACAGGTCACGCCCATGACCCTGTGAGTCCCTACCGAGAGATGACTGCTGGAATGACTTGGACATTGTAGAACTATCTCTTGTCTATTTTATAGATTAAAAAAAAAATTTTTTTTAAGACGGCCAAAAAGAAAGCTCAAACTAGAAAGCTAGGTTAACTTTGCTTCAAAAAATGGTAACGCCAAGAAAAAGGATCAATAAGGACTGTAGAATCTTCTTCAAGCTGAGAACCAGCAGACAACTCTGTAGAAAAATAAGCAATTTTAGTCATAAATCCCTTTAAGTAGATGCCGTTTTTTTAAGAAAAAAAAACTTACGCATCATGTCGATTAAAAAAACCATTTAAGATCTCAAACTTACAAGAAATTTATTACATATCTTAAACAGATTCCAGATGTATGCAGAGCCTGCATATAGATATTTAAAAAGTAGTCTTTCATGCTAAAGTTTAACTATTAAAGGGAATTCCATACTGAGTTTAAAAACACTTAAATTGAAGGGTTAGATGTCTGAGTACATCAAAATTTCAGTAAAAATATAGATGAGTTTCTTCTTTTAGAAGAATAAAAACACACCCTATAGTATGATGGCTTAAGTTCCAGAAGACTAAAAACAAAAAATCAAGGTCAGCAAGTCAAAGATGAAATCAGTTGTATTCTGCTGTGGAAAATGAGACCTATTATCACTATCAGGAAGAACCAAGTAATATTACAAGTAAATGAAGCTTAGGTGTCAAGTACCTAGCATAAGATCTAAGACCAAACATAACAGTTGAGACCTTTATGCAACAATATCAATTTGAGGTGAAGACAGAAGTGAATAAGAAAAATAAGTAATTTCCTCCAGTTTTAAGGATTTCTGCCCAAATTTAGCCACTGCCTTCTTGTTGATCTTCCTACCTCCGGCAGTGCTTACTTCAAATCTAATCTTGTAAGGTAAGGAGAACTAACTCTGGTCACAGTACAGAAATAGGAGACCTCCCAAGAAAAAACCAGGTACAGGAAATATAAGTGACTTAAAGAAGGGAAACTTTCCAAGTTAGCATCCATCAGTGCTCACTTAATGCTCAGTGCTACAGTACCTCTAGAGCTAAAACAGGCAAAAATGAAAATGAGATCTTGATTACACAGATTCCTGTAAACTTTTCACAAGAATAGCCCAATCACCTGGAAAAATTAAATTCTGATTATGAGCCCCCAAGATGTATTTCTGGATGAACTTTTTTCATTTTCTTTCTTAAATCATTATCATTGTACTTCATAAATTGTCAAATAAGAATGTGCAAAGCATTTACATATGATTCCATAAAATATTAAAAGATGTACACAAATATCCTCAGTGAGACAATTTTATAATCACAACTACATACAGACATAAATCTGAAGATGTTTACTATGGAATTCTACTAGGAGGCATTGCTTAGTTAAGTTTTATGTTTGGTCACCCATACACCTAAGCACCGGTAGTTTAATATGTTAAACTTTATTACAACAAAAACCAGGTAATATTCAATTATTACAAGTCTATTACGGGACCAATTCCACCAATGATAGTAAGGATACACTGAACAAATACAGCAGCAGAGGAAGAATAAAAAAAAGTTACAAGCAAGAAAGATTTAGACTAGATTTTTAAAAATAGATATAATAAAGACACAGAAATGCTATCAGAGGTGGCTGGAGTTACAGATGTTTTTGCACACCAAGAAAGATGAATTTGAGAGAAGACACCAAAAGAAACTAGTTCTAAGACAAGATCCATTATGTAAACTACTTAAGCTTTAAGATAAGATCAATAAAATAAAGACACTAAATGGACTTCTTTGGATGAAAGTTTCTTTGATATGTCTTATAAATGCCATAAAGAACAGCAGTCAAAATACTATGTAAACATTGGTAGGACCCTCTACATTTTCATGTATACTTTATTTAAAAAATCAAAACCTATAGAGGGTTTTTCAAAATAAAAATTTTAAGTATCAGGATTATTATTAATTGTAACTTTAGACTTTCATGTTATTGCCAAAGCTTTGTTTTTGAAAGAACTATTATGTATTATTCTCCCTCAAAGAACTTACACAATGGTATCATAATTATGTGTAGTATTTTCAAATGGCTGTATTTTAAGGAAATACAGTTGTTAGATTACAAAGACCTCAATTACATTTTTCGGCAGCTTATATGAAAACAGTGGATCTACAAAAGGAAAAGTTAAGTAAAAGTAAAAGATGATAACCTTAACACGAAACACAAAATGGATGTCAGGAAAACTCAGAAAAGGGGAAAGACAAACAATGTAAATCCCATGACAATGTGTAATTCCATGAGAACCTTAAATATTAAGATACTCAGAGCTTCAACTTAAAATGCAGCTCCATACAAGGACATTAAAGTAATTAATAGTACTGAAAAGGAACTTAAGTTGGATTTCTGAGAAAAACACAATTATTCAAACCAAGTTATTGTTTTTATTAGAACAAAGAAATTGAGAGGAATCAGACATGACAGCACTGTTGAGAAAGCATTTATTAAAAAGTTTTTCCACTGTCTTTGGTCAATGTCGATCATAAGATGTACAGCTATTTTTAAAGGCTCATTCACATGGGACCTACTGCCTATTAGTAAAATATTGAAACATAAAAATTAGCACAATATTGAAACATTAAAATACTAAAACTATATAAGACTAGTGTTTTTACAGTATTTCCCCCATAATTATAATTTTGCCTTTTTACAATAAACTTCACTAGAGATTAATACAATTTTGGGAGTAGTTCCTTTGAGAAAACTAAACTAAGAATGTAACATTAAAATCCAACTTGACCATTTAAAATCTCTATATAAGAAATTCTAAATGCCCATCAACGCAGAACCCTTTGCTTCCAAAAAAGAAAGCACGTCCACCCAAAACCAAGGGGGGGGGGGACTGCCAACATTATCCATAATTTCACTTCACAAATGCCATTTACTACAATCTGATATCAAATTCTCAACAAACAGGCTTAAAATTCATTTTTATAGACAATTCTGAATAGTTAACCTGGAACTTACAAATCTATTTCATGATACAATTTTATTTTTAGGCAATTGGCGGTACAGGGATTCAAACCTGTGACCTTGGTGTTATAAGGCTGTGCTCTAACCAACTGAGCTGACCGGCCAGCCATAATAAATTTTAAGCTGTCTTAAAAATATTAGATTCACAGATTCAACATCTTAACAAATTTCAACAAATACTATTCTTATTTATGGTTAAGAAGTATTTCTGGAAGCCCCTTGGTCCCCCCTGCAGGAATGAGGGGGTGTGCCACAGGCCTCAACCCTGCCTCTCCTTCTCCCACCACCCTATTTCCTTCCCCCTTCTCCTATCCCCCTCCCCCCAAGTGCTCCGCAACATCATCATAGAATATAAAAAATAATATTAATAAACTTTTTAAAAAGTTTTGGTTAATATTCTACCCCCCATTCCACAAGTAGCTGATATTCTTTATTGGATTCACTTTCTTCACCAATTAAAAGTGGAATATTAAAATATTTCAGAAAAAGATAAAAAATTTGACACACCCTGAAAATTCATGGAGAACAAAGCAAATGCTGTTCCAGATCTAGGTTTCCACCTATGTAAAACAAAGACTATCTATTAATCCGCTTAGTCATTCTTTCAGAGGGCTACTTGGCAGTATTACTAAAATGAGCACAAGCCCAAATTTAATTCTTTAAAATTTATTACAGAAAAAAATGAAAAGACTTTCAGCTTCTAAATTCAAAATTTAAATGGTTTTAAAGGTATCTACTACTAACATATTGCTCTTTAGCTATGTTCTCAACTGTGTGAAATACTAACTTCTTAAAAACAACTAATTTTAGGATGGTTTAACCATAAAACTAGAGATATTCAGAGATAATGAAGGGAAAATATCCTCATGTTGACATTATTTTAACCCAATAATCTCACATAAAACTTACAAGCAACAGCTAGAAAATTACAGTTTCTTCTATTTTCCCATTCTGAATTATAAACACACAAAAGGGTGGAAGGAGCAAGAAATTTTCAGATTTTCCCAATGTTCTATCAAGGTGAAACACCCTTGTCATTTTTAAACTTATTCATGTGAAAATATACCAAATACGTTTTTAAGGCAGCTGCCAACAATGCCAATATAGTACAAATGTCCTAATCATGTCAATGACAGATGGTAGGGATAGTTCACAATCAGTAACCTCAAAACTACCTTTCGAGAGGTAGCTGCTTGATTTTTGTCATCAATTACACAAAATTATTGATTCCTGTGGTCAGAACTTTTAATAAACTAAGCACCTAACTCAATTTTCAGTTCAAGCACAGGGTTGGGCTAATCCTTTATTTAAATTTTTCTCACTTATTAAATTTTATAATGGTTTTATATTTACCAACCTAGTTTCCATTTTAAAAGTGCTAGAAATTTTTCACTAAAAAAAGGAAATCTCTCATTTTAATAATGCTAGTTTACATCATTATACCCTTTCTCAATATGTTTTGTAACAATTATTTCTTTTAAGGGTTTGCTTTTTTAAGTGATTGTAATATCTGAGGAATTACTAATTTTTTCCTAGAGTTTGGGCCACTTTAAAATCTTAAACTCTCTAATCTGTGTTCTTGAGTGCCATAATCTCATCTTAGTATGGCACATAACTTTGAGTGGCTGAAGAATTTTTTCAATAAAATAAAGTACTAAATAATTTAAATAGTAAACCTCTTAAGAAATAAAGTCCTAGCTCTATTAATTTCAGCTTTGTATAAAGCAGTATGTGTCATCACACAATAGGAAAGTTAAAACAAGAAGTGTAGTGCCAGAAAAATTGAAAACCAAATATTAATATTTTCAAGTGCTTTAAAGACTATTGATCTTGATCCACCTGACAGACCTGTATTCAACTTACAGTCCACTTCTTGATCCACTTCTTAATGATAATTAAGAGTGCATAAACAGTGGGGGTAAAAAAAAAAAAAGTGCTGCAGTTCTTGATCCACTTCTTAATGATAATTAAGAGTGCATAAACAGTGGGGGTAAAAAAAAAAAAGTGCTGCAGTGTCTTCAGCTGCTGAGAAGACAACTTCACGTTAATCAGTAGAAGAAATTCTTACTCAGACTTGGGGTAATATTTATTTTCTTCTAGGTTTAAAATTTTTTTCTACTGACTGTCAATTAGGCACAAAGCATTTTCAGATTAAAGCTACATAAAAAAATGATTAAGTAAACATACTACAAGATAGAAAGTTATTCTATTTACATGACAATGTTCGCTCTTGATTTGATCTATAATTCAAACTGCTTTACACTCTCCTCTACTTAAGCAAAACCAATGGTTTCTCTCAAAGCTCCATTCTGCACCCTTAAGATTTTTCCCTCCGCTCAATATTCTACTTTCTTGGTTTCTGCAAACATTTGCACAACTCTTTGATTTCTTATATACTAGATTTTTGGAACCCGGTGCCTCGATTTGAATCCAAGTTCTACTACAAAATAACTGTGACTTTAAGCAAATTAATTCACATCCCTTTGTTTCCTAATATGTGTAATAGGAATAAAAATAATACCTACTTCATAAAGCTGTAAAGATTTAATAAATTAGTCTATATAAAACACTTAGAATACCGTCTGGCACAAAGTAAGCACACAGTAATCTATTTTTATGTAACCCGATCCTCACAAAACAGAAATAAGGTAAAATTCATTTTTCTTTATTTTTAGATGAGAAAAACTTTGGAGATAAAAGGATCGACCCAAGGGACACATGAATAAAAGGACTTACAAACCTTTCACTTGCACTATACTCCCTATTCCACACGTTAACTTTAATGTGCTTTCCATTTCCATTCAAAGCTGGAATTCAAATTTGAGCTCTGTCAAACCTCAACAGGAAGCAGCTTTAAAAACCAGATTTAGGGCTGGCCCGGTGGCGCACTGGATAGTGCGCCGCTTGGGAAGCGCGGCGGCGCTCCCGCCCGAGGGTTCGGATCCCACATACAGACCGGTTCCCGCTCACTGGCTGAGCGAGGCGCGGGAGCAACACCGAGGGTTGCAATCCCGTTGCCAGTCCCCGGTCCGGTACGGGGGCAACACTGAGGGTTGCGATCCGTTGCCGGACACAGAAAAAAGACAAAAAGACAAAAAGAAAAAAAAAAAAAAACCAGATTTAAAGACTGATAGTAACTTTGACAGATAAGATCAAGGAAGAGAAGCTGATTCTAGTCAAAGTGGACAAATTAAACCTCTTCTTTCTTCATTCCTTACTGCCAACTGGTTTTCAAATTATCTTCTCATCCTTCAGAATGCAGCCTTGTGACCTTTCTATTCTTTCTCTCCGCCATAACCTTACTCGAGTCCTCCTGCCTTTCAGCTGACCTGCTCGCATCCATGCTCACAGCTCATCACCTCCTGAAACACTGCTCATTATTTCACGCTCCTGCTCAAAAACCTGCTACTTTTTACCACTTACTACACGAAGTCTGCACTAAGGTTTTCTTTTCTTTTTTTTGACAGCTGGGAGGTATGGGGATCTGAACCCTTGATCTTGGTGTTACAACAACATGCTCTAACTGCACTATGGTTTTCAATGCCTTTCATGTATTGGTTCCATCTTACTTCTCTAAACCTATTTCCCACTATAACCCAACATCTTATAGAAAGGCCTGCTTGCTATTCCATTTACAAAGACTGCTCAGTGCTTGTGTAAATAAAATTATTAGCTGAATGCATCCATCCTCATTTAATTTGTAATACTAATAATTCTCTTAAGGTCCAGCAATCCCCTCCTTAATCATGCCATTTATTATATAAACCACAGTGTATACAACAAGCACCCAAATTTTTAGAGACAGAACAGAATGCTAACAAGACCTTAGAAATCTCCTACCTGACAATTTCCAATGAATCCCCCCTCCCCTTCTGCAGTCCCTTGTTTTTCTTTCTTCAGTTTTTTTGGCAGCTTGCGGGTACAGGGATCCAAACCCTGGGCCTTGTTGTTATCAACCAACTGAGCTAACCAGCCAGCCCCAGTCCCTTGTTTTTAAGGTTTACCACTTTTAATGTATGTAACCTTAAAAAAAAGTGATGTTAGGGCTGGCTAGAGCATGGTGTGTGATGTGCTGATAACATCAAAGTCCAGGGTTAGATCCCTAGACCATCCAACCACCCCACCCGCAAGAAAAGAAAAAGTGTTTAATTTTGCATTTCTGAACTTTATACAAATTGACTTAATATGCATTGTTCTTACTTGCTTTAAAAAACTTACTTATCCACATTTATACATAAATGAGTTAAACCTACATTTTCACTGCAATATAGACACCATTATGTATGCATATATACTTATCTATTCTGCAGACAATCGTCATTTAAACTGTTTTCGATTTCTTGCCACTACCAAGAAAACCGCTATGAATATTTTTCTTGGTTGTCTCCTGGTGCTCCCTCCTCCATGATGCTCTTTCAGAAAACTATGGTCTGCTGTTCCACATCTTCTCACAAAATATTTTAAGTTCGAATGTTTGTATTTCTTTGATATTATTTTTCCTTCCCCACTACTATGCGAGTTAGGCACTCAAATACTTGATTTCAAAATTTTACATAGGTTTCCTCCCCTGTGAGTTACTATACTAAAAGGGAGATATCCTAATACCCACAAAGGAGGAAAAAACCACATGAATCACCCTGAAAGATTTAAAAATTATGCATCTTCATAATCTGACAGCAACAGATGATACTGCAAATCAAAAATCCTATTTAGATCCTAACGTTAAAAGATTATATCCATGGGGCCGGCCCGGTGGCGCACTGCTACAGTGCGCCGCTTGGGAGCGCGGCGGCGCTCCCGCCGAGAGTTCGGATCCCACATACAGACCGGTTCCCGCTCACTGGCTGAGCGAGGTGCGGGCGCAGCACCGAGGTTTGCAATCCCGTTGCCGGTCCCCGGTCCGGTACAGGCGCGACACTGAGGGTTGCGATCCGTTGCCGGACACGAAAAAAGACAAAAAGGAAAAAAAAAAAAAAAAAAAGATTATATCCATGCACTGCATACACATTTCAATGACCAACTGCATATATGAGGGTGGTCCCATAAGATTATAATGGAGCTGAAGGTGTATAGTAGTCTATTTAACATAAATGTGTGTAAGTACGCTCTATAACGTTCACACAACCAAAATCACCTAATGACCCATTTCTCAGGATGTATCCACATTGTTAAAAGACACATGACAGAACTTTCCACACTTGCAGCACTTACTGCCCACCCAATAAGACACTTACAGGCATTTTATTTTTTTTCCCTTGCTCTTCTTAGCCAGCAGCAGTAGCTGGGAAGAACTACCTACCTCACCCCAGTGGGCACCCTCTTTGTTTTCCTACTAATCTGTTTCTGCCTGAGGATAGGTACAAACAACCACAGGTTACTGGGACTCTAAATTAAAAAGAGCAGCAAATATACCATCTTTTAAAGTTTACAGGGAAAAGAGCAGGTATTTTGTATCAGTTATCCTTTAAATTTTGGAACGTATTTTTTAAAAATTTAAGCCTAAGCTTTCATTGCTATTCATGTAGTTTTTGCTTACTTTCTAAGAGCCTCGAGCTTTACCTATAAAGAGAACCTGAGGGCTTGATATGCAAACTGGAAAATTATATCAAAGCCACATCACAAAGGCACTCAGCACTCCATCCACACAGACTTGTCACAATAATAAAATATATTTAGGTCAGGAAACATAACATAATACTTCATCATATAATTTCTATTGTATTACAAGTTTTTATTTATTTATTTATTTATTTTTTCCCTAAAGATGACCGGTAAGGGGATCTTAACCCTTGACTTGATGTTGTCAGCACCATGCTCAGCCAGTGAGCAAACCGGCCATCCCTATATGGGATCCGAACCCGGGGCCTTGGTGTTATCAGCACCACACTCTCCCAAGTGAGCCACGGGCCAGCCCACAAGTTTATATTTACATTTACAATAGAAATGAGCTGAATAATTTAAAACCTAAAGTTGTACTCAATTTTAAAAACCACATATAAAAACCCTTTAAAGGCTACATATCTTAAATTCTCTCAGTCCACAAGCTTTTGTCTCTGCTTTTCTTTTACTTATGTACTAAACTCTTCTACATATAAACTTTTGTGAAGTTTCAGAGCCCCTAATCCCAATGACTCAATGAGAAAGGTCCACTGCATAGCTAAGAATCATAAATTACAGCACTTTATTTCTCAGACAGTGTTAAGCCTTGGAATAACCATGTATGTAGAAAGTGTCAAAACTACACTCTTAGTCTGCAATCCCACACCCAACAAACCTAGCACAATCCATCCCAAAAGTTAAGTCAGTCATCCACTTTTAAAACCTGTTCCAAGAAGTGTGGGATAGTTTTGCTGTAATTCTAACTATAGAAGTTTTACATATGAAGGTACTTTAAAAAATGTGTGGAAAAACAGAACCGAACGGTAATACAACTCTTTCCATGAACTTTTTGAAGTACTTTCGTATATAAAAACAAGTGCTCTTAACTAAAATATGTGCTAAGACATTTAATAAACCATTATCCAATTATTTGGTTTTGATCACTTGTAAAATTAATGGCAGCAATTCATATCATAAGCTAATTAATATTAGTCCCAATAATAACAAATTTAATATTTTTACATAAGAACCTTCAGATTCCTATGTTTGTCTATACACAATAACCAGACTATTTCACACAGCAAGCACTATTTTTTGTCACTTCTGAACAGGTGTGCACTTCAGACTTCAAGAAGCTGCTTCCCTTCTATCCAAAGCCTGCTTAAAAATAGATGAGATTCTTTAAAATGAAACAAAAAACAAAACTCCACGAAATTCTGATCTGTTAAAAGCTGTTCTAGCCTTAAAATTTTTTCACTTTTTTCCTCATTACAGAAGTAAATGTAATCTTCTTGTGGAAATTTCAGAGAAACGCCAGGAAGAAAACAAATCACCCACAATCCCAACACCTTGAGCTAACATTTTAGGGTATACCTCTACTTTTATGCTTTTTTTTACATGTTCCTTTATAAAACGAAGCAAATTACACACCAGCAATTTTATTTTTTCCTTTACAGTTAATACTGTATCATTTTTCTCATCATTACTCTCCTCCTAAAATACTATTTTAAGTAGCTGTATAGATGTTCGTTTCCACACTTAGCACATTCCCCAAAGCTGAATCCCCACAGAAAAATCTTTAGATTTTTAACATGCTTAATAACTGACATTAACATTTACATACACAAACCTTTGATACACTATCCCTCAGGATAAATTCCTAAGGGCAGTCTTTCCCTTTTAAGCCTATTTATTATACGTGAAAAAGTCTGAATCAAGGACCGAATCAAGATCCAAGGGTTTTAAGACCACACTGGCAGCCCTGCTGCTGGTTTACTATGTAACCACCACCTATATGGACTTTAATCTTTTATTCTATAAAATTAGGGATTTGAACTACGTGACACTTCTAAAATTGCCACTTCTAAAATTGCGTAAGACATTATCGCTGCATTCATCAATTGTTAAAAATTGTTTTAGTTATTATCATTAACTGACTTATAATGTTACTTAGCATTTACACTCTCCTAAAAGCATCAGTAATAAAATTAGTATGCTTAAAGACTCCTTTAACATAAATAAATGCTCAGATCAAGAGTGGTTAAATCCTTCTGAATTAGTTCAAAATGCTATGTAAATGCTGTACACAGCAAAAAACGGAGACCTATAACACGATAAAATGAAAACTTCTTTTCTGGGTAAAGTATAAACTAATGCTTTAAGCATATAATGTTAAGTGCAAAGAAAGGTAAATTTAAAGCACTTCAACATAAACATCTTCTGGCTAAATGGTCTCTTTTTCAAATCTTACATAACAAATCAGAAGAATCTTCACGTAATACCTTAACGGCGTTTAGTTTCGAGTTTGCAAAAACATTCTATTTAAGTGCAAAAGAAACCATCCAAAGCGTTTTTGTAATAGAAATCTGTCTTCCCCATTCTTCTTGGTTTCTAAAACAATATTAATGTTGAAAAACAATGCTGACAGACTTCGTAGATGACTGAGCCATTTGTAAAATAATAAGGTATTAAAGGGGAATTTTATTTTGAGCATTTTATGAAAATAGCCTAATATATAATTTTTGCCCACATAACTTTAAATTTACCCAGGAGAAAAATGTGCATTACGACTATTTAAAAATCTTAAAACAATCTTTAATATATAGAACGCTGCATCAACACAAAAACCTCATGACTGCTTCCTGCGAAATCAACGACTCATTAATTATTCCGGCGTGCTTGAAAGACTATAAATTTTAGAGCCACCATAACTGTTCCAGATATGTCTGGCTGAAAAACTGTAACTAATCCAGTAGAAAAATTCCACGGAAGAGGATATTCCATAGAATAGGGCCACAGAGCAGATAAACACCTAGGGGACGTTCGCCCACGGTTAGTGTCGAACACAGAGCATGGCACAGCACTATCAATGAAGAGAACAACGATGCGGCGACTACACCACAGTACTCCAAACCCTTTGTCTGGAAACCGGAAGGTCCCACGCCACACGATCCCCTCTAAAGGAAGCTGGACTAATAGTATTTAGATAAAAAGGGATGTGAGGTGACTGACTAAAACAAGAGCAAATCTCCTGCCTCGCTGCTTTCTACTGAAGCTTTATCCACGACGCAATAAGAAAAACAAGCGTTAACGTTTCACTTTTCGGCCATTTTTACGCGATGGGGGGTGGGGAGGAATTGTTTCTGATGCCCAGCTAAAATCGCGCGCGTATGTGGGCGGGTGGCTGGGGAGTCTTAGGGGGCGCTATGAAGCGATGGAACGGCGCGAAGGCCGTGTCGCCAAGAAAAGAAAGAAACGTTGCTCAAACAGCTAATTTTCAGAATCTACGAAATCCTCCATTTTGTGGCACATTTTCAGAGAAAAAAGGCAAACGCTTATTTGGGGCTGACGCTAACCAAGAACTCTACTACCTCCAACCATCCTCCCCAAACTGCAGGCCCCAATGGACAGTCGGTCCCTTGGGCCTCGAGCGTTCCTCCCTCCCCCTCAGCGCTGTGGCCCGCGTGTAACGGGCTCGACGTGCCGCCCCCGCCCACAGCGAGCCCTGGACGCTAGAAGCTCCGCCGATCTGCAGACCTCAGCACCCTCTGACTAGCCCATCGCATCCCGGGCCCTTGGCTCGCCTCGTGTCTCCCTCCGGGACCGCTCACCTCAGCCGCCCGAGGAGGCTGGTTGCGCCGCCACTGCGCTCCTAACATGGCGGCCGCCGATCAGGCGGCTCACATACGCAGCTCGGAGGGAGGCAGAGCGGGCGAGCGGGAGCGAGCAAGAAAGGCGCGCCACCGGCTCCTCTCAGCCCCAGTCGCCGTCGCTGCCCCCTCCCGTCGGACGCGGAGAGCCCCCGGCCACCCCACCCCGACTCTTACCCGCTTCACGCGTACCTTAGGGAAAGGGAGAGGGAAAAGGAGAGATACCTCTCTCCCAGCGAGCGGGACGCGGAGGATCCCACAATCCCCTGCAGCAACGGCGCTGGCAAGAGGTGGCGGCAGCGGCTGCAGCCCAAGAGCAAACCCACTCTCGCGAGAGCGCTCGCCGCCACCCACTGGTGTCTAGGTTCGGCGCGCACCAGGCCCCGCCCCCCACTCGGCGCGCGCACCTCCCTAGCGCCCTCGGCTGCGGTCGTTCTCTAATTCCGGAGGCCACCGCTCTCTCAGCCGGTGTAGGCGGGAAATGTAGGAAGCGCCATAGCCTACGAGTTCGAGTCCCATTCCCGAAAAGGCTTTTTTTGAACCCCTAAATAGCATGATACAAAATTTAAATAGGGTATGCGTTACAGGCTATTCGCGGAGTCCCTGGTTTAGCCTCAACTTCGATTCTCTGGTTATTTTTATTATTTGCCGAGGAATGTAGGAAGCACCAGACAATGGGGCCACAGGGGGAACCGATACTGTTTTGGCTTGTTTCTAATCTCAGAATTCCGTGCAGGAAGGTCATTGGGGCGGAAGACAGCAGTCCATTCCCTTGAAAAGACCGCCGCCGCCATTTTTTGAACTTGACTGAATGCAAAGCACCCTTGGGACTGACAAGACTGGTTCCCGATCCCTCTGCCGTGCCGGGATTCGAGCTCTCGTTTTCAGATCAGCGGGGAGAATTAAGTGAATAGAGTCTGGAGACCCGATCTGTCTGCAACTCTTCCGAACCGCCCTCACAGAACTCAGCGACTCGCGGGCAGGGAATTTTCCAGCACAATTAGTGATGATAAATAACAATTATGGAGTGCTTACTAAGGGGTGGGAAACGCAATAAGCGTTCCCTGAGAGTTCAGTAAGTTTACACATAACTTTACAATAACTCTGAAAAGACCGGCCAGCCACCCAAAAATAAAATATCCCTGAAAGGCGGCTACTATTACCATCCTATTTGATAGATGAGAAAACTGAGCTATTAAAAGGCATGTTCGGGCTGGCCGGTTGCTCGGTTGGTTAGGGCAGAGCCTTCTAACACGAAGCTCACGGTTCAGATCCCCATACCGGCCAGCTGCCAAAACAACAAAAAGGTTACGTAATTTACCGAAGGTGAAAAAGCGATTAAGTGGAGTCTTGCCGACCCTTAACTAGGCACTACCTGAAACAGTATAGCCATTAAATGAAATTAACCTGTCAGGCTAGGGGCATTTGCTTTATCTACAAAATACCCAAGCCGCTGATTCACAGTATTACTTTACTTCAATCTAATGTAGTCAGTGATACAAGTACGTATAACCAGAGTACTTATGTTAGTCCTCAAGGAAAGAGTAGCAAGCTAAACAAAGGCAATTTTTGCCTTCATGGAGCTCACATTATATGAAGACAGACATTGAAACAGTAAATATAAGTTAAAATAGCTGAATAATCTAAGGGATGGGAAGCTTTCCTAAGAAACCTAAGTTTGAACTAATATCTGATGAGTAGGCAGATAACTAGGTGAAGGGAACAAAGCAATATCCAGGCAGAAGGAACAGCATGTCTGAAAACCCTGAGGTAGACTTTGCATAAATAATGCTGGAAGAGTTAGGAAAGGGCCATTTCCCTGGGGTTACAAACTCAAATGCAGAGGAACAAGCAGGCACCTAAAACCTGAAATAAATTGGTGAATACAAGTCCTGCTTAATAGCGGCATTCAAAATAAAACCATTTTAAGTGCTGGCCCCTGTCTCACTTGGGAGAGTGTGGTGCTGATAACACCAAAGCCACAGGTTAAGATCCCCTTATTGGTCATCTTTTTAAAAAAAATTAAAAATAAATAAATAAATAAAACAATTTTAGGGCTGGCAGGTTAGCTCAGTTGGTTACAGCATGGTGTTGATAACACTAAAGGTCGAGGTTCTGGATCCCCTTTCTGGTCAACCACCAACCAAAAAAAAAAAGGAAAGGAAGCAAGCCTTGTTAATTAGGTATGCGAGATGAGAGAAATGTCAAGGGCAAATTTATGGTTGTGAATGCTGTTTGTTACAATACAGAACACTGGAAGAAAATCAGTTCTGGAGACCAAACAAGCTAAGTTTGGGACACATGAATTTTTTTTTTTTCTTTTTGTCTTTTTTCGTGTCCGGCAACGGACCGCAACCCTCAGTGTTGCGCCCGTACCGGACGGGGACCGGCAACGGGATCGCAACCCTCGGTGCTGCGCCTGCCCCTCACTCAGCCAGTGAGCGGGAACCGGTCTGTATGTGGGATCCGAACCCTCGGCGGGAGCGCTGTCGCGCTCTCAAGCGGCGCACTATTGCAGTGCGCCACCGGGCCGGCCCAGGGACACATGAATTTTAAAGTACAAAGTGATATATATACGCCTTTAGCTCAGGGGAAGATTGTGAGTTAGTAACAAAATTTGATTAATGATGTAAATGAAGTAATGGGAGTTGAAAGATGCACCGAAGAGAGGCCTTGGGACCAAGCCTTAAGAAACTAAAGTATAGCAAAGGAGACCTAGTGGATTGGGGGGGGGAGCAAAAATTAAAAAACAAACAGAGAGAGAGAGAGAGAGAGAGAGAGAAGTAGGAAAGCAGAAATTGTGTTGCCTTGAAAACCAAAACACTTCAACAAAGTAATCAGCATCCTCAAATGCTACCAAGATGAAGACTAAAAAAATCTACAAGATTTAGCAACATGGATATCATTGGTAACAATGAATTGTTTCCAGTAAAGGGGGGCTGGGTATATGGAAAGAAGAGAGACAGAAACTGCCCAGTGCAGAGAACTTATTGGCATTGGGTTTTTGTTTGGGTTTTTTTTTTTTTATTATGGGATTTGGACACAATTAATTGACAGGAAGGATATCTAAGAAGTGGTTGAAAAGGCAGGGAAAAAAGGGATAATTCATAATGGAGGTTCTCTTTAGAAGGAGAATGGGATCTGGAGACAGGAGAAATTTCTTTCCTGTAACAGGAAGTATGGAGAGGATAGTGCTGAGATTTCATTACATTTGGTAAAAGAAAGAAGACATGGACATTAAAGTCAAGTGAATTCAGTTTTCTCTGTGATACAGTCATCTGTTGAGGGCTAGAGGTGCAAGAGGGAAGTTTTAAACAGCCACTGTAAAAAGTGGAACTACAATCTCATCTGTATGTTACGATTTTCTACAGGCTTGGAAAATGCACTTAGTAGAATTCTTCAAGGGCTGGGGCTCTCTTGTTTTGTTTTAAGCCCACCGTGTAACTAGCTTTGGAAAGAAACTTTTCAGATGGGATTCTAATTCTTCAGTGAATTTGGGTATTCCTTTCACTCAAAAGCTGATCTGCTTTCTACTCTGTAAGCCTGATTCCAACTGATCTTGACTAAGCCTTCCCCTATGTTATCCTCAACTCAGATGAAACAAGAGGCTCTGGTCCTCTGGCATACAGAAACATGACTACATCCGCTGAGATATGTACTTACCTATAAGGTATAAGGCTCTAATGCCATCTGGTGACTGAGCATAGAAAAATTTTCAATTGAGTATTTAAGGATCTGCTTAGTGATGTGGGAAATTCAAAAGAAATATTACAGGTCCTTAGAGGCTCATCGGCAAAAAGACACACAGGAAACCAAAGTTAATAATACAAGATTTCATTAATCAAATCTCATGTAGGATACTGTACAAGGTTGGGAATACAATGATGGATAAGACAAATTGATAGCCCTTGAGATTGGTCTGAAGAAAGAGACTGACAAGGAGTCTGCCCTCAAAGTGGGCCTGGATGTGAGCAGAGATGGATCAAGAGCTCTACTCACATCTGGGTTACTTGGGAGTGGGTACGGTGTGCACCAGCGATGGTAAAGAATGAGGCCTTCAAAGCAAGAACTGCTGCTGAGACTTTGAAAGGTCTAAGTGACAAGTTTGGTACAGCTAGATGATTGAACTCTCAATGCTAGGATAGTCTGGATTTGAGGTGATGAGAATCTTTTCTAGTTTTGAGCAGAGGAGAAAAGAGATTGGGGACATATGTTTTGACACCACAAAATCCATTAAAACACATTCATTAGGGAAGTCATGTTATTAATAACATTCTTTTAAAGTTTCTTTGGATGGCAGAATTAAATTTGACAAAAGTGAAAGACCTAAGTATAAGGTTACAAAATGGGATTTGGGGGCCATTCACTTGACATTCAGTAGTCAACTAATATTTGAGAGAATACTATGTGTCAGGTACTTGCCAGTATGCGATAGTAAACAAAGGGTCTCTGACCTCATGGAACTCAGGAGTCCAGCAGACTGACAACTACGTACTACATGAAGCAGTTGATAATGCAAGTGTAATTATTAGCATAATCTTAAGGGTATAAAGTACCTGTTTTACATAAGAGATCAAGAAGTTTGCCTATGGTCTTGCAGCTAGAGACAAAGCCAGAGTTTTCAAATACTATGTTATACAGCCTTCAGCAGAGCTGTGGTCTCAGAATCGACTAGAACAGATGTAATGCCCTTGGGATCAGGTTTTTTTTAAAGGCCATTTAAAAACAGAAAACTGTGGCTCTTTCAGCAGTGGCATGGGTAAGGGGAGTTGGTTTATAAAGGAATTTTTGAATAGGTAATACACAGATGAATATATTTTATTATTTTTTAAAAAGATGACTGGTAAGCAGATCTTAACCCTTGACTTGGTGTTGTCAGCACCATGCTCTCGCAAGTGAACTAACCAGCCATCCCTAGATAGGGATCTGAACCCGGGACCTTGGTGTTGTCAACACCACACTCTCCCAAGTGAGCCACAGGCCAGCCCTAGATGAATAAATTTTGAAACTCATTGTCGTTTAGGAGTTTGATTATAATGGGTCTCAGTGAAGATCTCTTCATATTTAATCTCTGACCTTCATGGATCTGGATGGTTATCTCTCTCTCCAGAATTGGAAAGTTTTATTTAAACTGTTTTCCCCTTTTTCTTTCTCTGCTCCTTCTGGGACACTCATAATGTGTGTATTGGTTCACTTAGTGTACCACAATTCCCATAGCCTTTCTTCACTCATTTTCATTCTTTTTCTTTGTCTGACTGGGAAATTTCAAATTACCCGTCTTCAAGCTCACTGCCTCCTCTTAAGTCTATGTTGACACCGTGGAATTTTCCAGTTCAGTCATTGTGTTTTCTAGCTCCAGAGTTTCGTTCTTTATAATCATTTGTTTGTTCAACTTCTCCTTAGTTTATGTGTTGTTTCCCTGACAGCTGTCTTCTCTTCTAGCTCACTGAGCTTCTTTAAGATAATTATGTTTAATTCTTTGTCAGGCATTTCATTAATGTCTACTTCTTTAGGGTAGGTTACTAGTATTTTATTTTTTTTCCTTTGGTGGTGTCATGTTTCCCTGATTGTTCATGATTCTGGTGGCTGTACATTGGTGTCTATGCATGTGAAGAAGTGGACACTTATTTCAATTCACAGGTGCTGACCTGTCACTGGGATGGGCTGGAGTCTGAGTCCACAGATACTCAACCTGTGGCTGTTGAGGTGGCTTGGTCCTCCAGTACCAGCCTGGAGAATGAGTCCCTTTGGGCCTGCCTGTCACTGGGTTTTACTGAGGTGGGGCTGGTGTCAGGGTCTGAGACAAATCCATTGCTCACTTCACTCTCTTTCACCTATACAAAAGGCATCTGAGCTGTGCTGCCCAGGGTTTCTGGAGGGATGATGCAGGTAATGTGTAACAGTCCTTCCTACCTCAGTCAATGAAACTTTTCCTATTTCTTTGCTACACCCATGTGTTGTAATCTCTCACCTGGTTTCCTTAGCTCTTGTGAAGGTATTTTCATGCACTGATAGTTATTCAAATTGATGTCCCTGTGAGGAGACAAGCATTTGACCATCCTATTCTGCCACCTTGCTGCCATACTGAATAAACATCAAAAAATACAGTAAAGTTCTCCCCAAACTTCTATTCCTCTACATTAAAAAAAACAACTTACTATCAACAATTTCTTGCATATACTTGGAGTTTCTGTACATACAACAAACAATTATATATGTGTGTGTGTATAGATAGATAGATAGATAGAGAGATAGATAGATAGATAGATAGTGTGTGTGTATAGATAGATAGGATAGATAGATAGATAGATAGATAGATAGATAGATAGATAGATAGATAGATAGATAGATAGATAGATAGATAGATATAATGTATTATATATTTTTTTGGTAAATTAAAGATGGTCACAAATTTTCTGCCACTCCTCTTATGGAGTGGTGGGACTAATTTCCTCTCTCTCCATATCTTGAAGGACCCTGTGACTGGCTTTGGCCAATAAAATGTAGAAATGGTGCTCTATAACTTTTAAAATCTACTTTCACTCACTGCTGTACTGTGACAATCCCAAGCCATATGAAAAGAACCAAGATGCTACAGTCAGCAGGCCCAGCTGAGCTCCCAGGTAACAGACCATGCCAACTGCCAGTCAAAATAGAGCCTGCAGTTGGCTTCAGCCCAATCAAATCACAGAATTTTGATAATACTTATTTTGAAACAC
Source organism: Galeopterus variegatus (assembly GCF_000696425.1). Lineage (NCBI taxonomy): Eukaryota > Metazoa > Chordata > Mammalia > Dermoptera > Cynocephalidae > Galeopterus > Galeopterus variegatus. The sequence goes on along the minus strand of NW_007726537.1, from coordinate 158,606 downwards.
TAAGTTTTAAGGTGGTCTGTTATACAGCAATACACAAAACAAAGCTTTATTTAAAAAAATATATTATACATTTTTGTTTTATTTAATTTATTGGATATCTTCTAGTAAACCTGCCTAGTATCCCATTATATGGATGCTACAAAATTTAACCAGGGTCCTTCAAATGAACAATTCAGGCATTTTCCCATATTCAAAAGTGACATAATTAAAAAAAAAAAAAACCCTCCATATACACTGCTCCATACATGTGGAAGTGTATGTGCAGTTTAAACCAAACCCCTTATTTTCTAAAGCTATGTTGTCCAATAGCCATAAGCTAGTTTCTCAATCTCACTATCTACATGTTCATACCAGCCAGCCACCAAAAAAAAAAAAAAAAAAAAAAAAAAAATTCTACATTTTGCTAGTGGACAGCTCAGATGATTTCTGTCATTTCAGTCATCTTTTTTGTTTGCACCTGGTGGGTATGGGGATCCAAACCCTAGACCTTGGTGTTATAACATCATACTCTAACCAAATAAGCAAACCGGGCAGCCCTCATTAGTCATCTTACAAGGTGCTGTTCTTGAGCAGGAGTCCACAAAATTTCTGAAGGCTAAATGACATTTTAGACTTGTGGGCCATATGGTCTTTCAATGACTCTGCAATTACGGTGCACAGCCATAGAAAATACATCAACAAATGAGCATGACTGTGTTCCTATTAATGTTAAAAGTTGGAATTTCATATAATCTTCAGAAGTCACAACATATTCATTGATTGCATTGGAATTGCTTAGTCAGATTATATGAAGTTTTAAAACTTAGAGGTTATAGCAAATTGCTTTGAACAAACATGTGCCGCGTATTTCCCTATTTCTTTTTATCCATATGAAAATCTTAAAAAGGGATCTCGGGCTGGCCCTGTGGTGCACTCAGTAGAGTGCGGTGCTTGGGAGTGTGGCAGTGCTCCCGCCAAGGGTTCGGATCCCATATAGAGACCGGTCTGCTCACTGGTTGAGCGCGGTGCGGGTGCGACACCAAGGGTTGCGATCCCGTTACCAGTCACGAAAAAAGACAAAAAGGAAAAAAAAAAAAAAAGGGATCTCAACAGCAGTTTTTTGTTTTTGTTTTTTTGGCAATTGGCCAGTACAGGGATCAGAATACTTGTACGGTTTTTATTTACTTCATTAACTTGGGTTAAGCACTATGATTTAACTCTTCATTTCTTTTGCCCATGTGTATTGAGTATTGGGCTTTTACTTTTTGAGTTATAAGAACTTAAAGACAAACATCCTTAACAATATTTCTTTGAGGGGGCCACTGGCCAGTATGTAATTTTCTTTGTGGCATTTTTCCATACAGATTTTAAAAAATCTAGTCACACTTATTGTACATTATTATTTTTTTTTTTTTAGGTATTTTAACTTAGAAGGCAAACTCACTACATGATCATATTTTTAAAAGTATGTTTTCTTCTTGTACCTTTCAGATGTAATTTTTCATACATAAATCTTTTATCTGAGTTATTTTGCTACAAAGTTTAAATAGGCATCTATTTTTTCCCACATAGCTACCAAGTTGTCCAAATACTGTTGAATATTTTGTCCATTTATATGGAATGCCACCTTCTAAACAAAATTTCCTGTGTCTCAAAATCTACTCAGGTGTCAGTACCATCCTGTTTTATTTTTTTTGTAATATTTTAATATCTGTTTTCACTAGTACTCTTGTATTGTTCTAATTTTGCTATTATAATTGTTCCTATTTTTCTGTATGAATATTAGAATCAAAATGTGATGAATCCTATCATAGGGTAGGACTAAGGGTTTGGGATGTGAGATCCATTAAGGCCTTCCAGAGTGACATTTTTAAAAACATTAAAGACTAAGCATGTTGCTCATAAGAAGAATGAAGTAAAGCAAAACTAAATGGTATGTCTATTTATTTTCTGCTATGTTGATAGCAAAAGGAAGCAACTGTACACTACAGCAGGAGTGGCTAAGTTGCTGACAGTCTGAAACAAGGTATTTAGCATTTGGAATAGGTCTAAGTTTGGAAGTAAGAACATAGGCATTTCAATAATCCCTTTAAGATGTTAGTCAGCGTGGCAGGGGGCAGTGGGGCTGGCCATAGAGCTTGGTGTTATAACACCAAGGTCAAGGGTTTGGATCACAGTATTGGCCAGCTGCTTAAAAAAACAAACAAACAAAAAAACGATGTTAGTTTGAATAAGGTTGATGATTGAAGTAGATATTTACATTTAGTAGTTAGAAAGACTTGGGGGCAGTATACATGAAAGTCCCCAAATCAAACACTAGTTTTGGAGCCAAAGTCATTGAACACCACAGTAGTTCTTGATCCCACTAACTTGTGTGACCTAGGGTAATTAATAGCATGTACCTTGTAGAGCTGTTAAAAGGATTAAGAGATGTGTTGAATGAATTTAGCAGTCTGGCACATGGTCAACATGCAGTAAATGGTGTCAAGATTCTATGGTGTCACATGTCCGAAGTATATGATGCTAATATGACAAAATCATACATTCAAACATTCATTTTCTTTAGTACCCTAGAGTAATAAACTTGTTAAAATTATCCAGTTAAATGTGGTTCTAACGTGAGTTTTATCCTGGAAGCTACTTGTCAGTATGCATGCTAGTAAGATGTTTCATAAAGATATTTACAGATTACCAAAAAAAGTAACAAAAGCCTACATATATATTTTAGTTAACAGACATCTCAAGTTTCAATAGCAACCCTTTGCAAATCCATTATTTTCATTTAATATTTGAAGCTACATTTACTTTCAAATAGTGGTGTGCTAGGTTTTATCTTTAGGGTATACTAACAAATGGTTTGGTAACCCAACACCTTTGTTTTCATGCTAAAAAAAGAAAAAGAACAAGGTTAAAAAAAACATAAACAAAAACAAAACACAGCACTCTAGTTACCACTTACTAAGGTATTACTAAAAAGCATGATATTCCTATGGTTTCACTCTAATTTGGGGTACATATTTACCAGTTGACACTCTTTAGTTAGTTGTCAGTAGAACTGAGGCTGCTCGGGGGGATGAGGTAAACCTTTAGAAGTTGGTGAATACGGGCCGGCCCGGTGGCGCACTGGATAAGTGCGCCGCTTGGGAAGCGCGGCGGCACTCCCGCCCAAGGGTTCGGATCCCACATACAGACCGGTTCCAGCTCACTGGCTGAGCGAGGCACGGGAGCGACACCGAGGGTTGCGGTCCCGTTGCCGGTCCCCGGTCCGGTACGGGGGCAACACTGAGGGTTGCGATCCGTTGCCGGACATGGAAAAAAGACAAAAAAAAAAAAAAAAAAAAAAAGTTGGGGAATACATTTTCAAAAAG
>NW_007726537.1:143992-154961 GCF_000696425.1 Galeopterus variegatus | reverse complement strand
CGGAAAAAAAAAAAAAAAAAAAAAAAAAAAAGAAGTTGGTGAATACATTTTCAAAAAGACTTTTACATGGCATCTGTGTCTAGCTCTGTGTTAAAACATGGTGCCACGACATATATAATGGTGCTCAGTCACGGAAGACAGGTTCTCTGCAGAAGTGCTGACTGAACTGAGACCTCAATGTGAAGATGGAAGCAAAAAGGGAAAACAGTATGTGCAGAAACCTATTGTCAAAAGGTTATGTAGGACAAAGAAACCAGTGTGGCCACAGGGAATCTGAGGATGATAAAGACAAGGGGGTGAGAGAGGTAAGGCTAGACTGTACAAGGCTTGAAAGGCCATAAGCAGGGACCATGTTTTGTTCATCATTTATCCCCAACAGCAAAGAGTTCAGTTAATAAAAGCATAAACCCACTAAAGATGAGTAATTAGCTTAGGTTATTGTCACTTCCTGTCAGGGTTAAAAAAAGGGAAAGATGTCACAGCCAAGAAGAGCCTAAGAAGACATGACAGCTAAATGCAATATGGTGTCCTCAACACAGACTGGACAACAGACATTAGGTAAAAACTAAGGAAATCTGAACTAAGTATAGACTTTAGTTAATACTAATGTATCAATATTAGCCCATTAATTGTTACAATAGTACCATACTAATGTAAGATGTTAGTTATTACGGGAAACTGGGTGCGGGGTACATGGGAACTTCGTATTATCTTCCTGACTTGAATATAAATCTTAAAACTATTCCAAAATAATGAAGGAAAAAAAAAACTATTCTAAAATAAAATGAATTCCAAGATCCATTTTATCACCTTTCCCAAAGGGTAGCAAGCTACCTTTAAGAAGCAGCACTGAACATTCTCTCACCCCAAGGGCCTTTACTGGAGGACAAGGAAGACCAAACAAGTAAGGGAATTCTTTGAACCAAGTCTTGGGCTACTACATTTACAAATAAATGACCCAGCAAAATAGTTCATTACAAGTGTTCTTGAATAGCAGTAGAGTGAAAGATGTTGCTAAGCATAGATTTTTTTTTTCCTTTTTGTCTTTTTTCGTGACCGGCAACGGAATCGCAACCCTCGGTGTTGCGCCCGCACCTCGCTCAGCCAGTGAGCAGCCGGTCTGTATGTGGGATCCGAACCCTCGGCGGGAGCGCCGCCACACTCCCAAGCGGCGCACTGTAGCAGTGCGCCACCAGGCCGGCCCATAAGCATAGATTTTAAGTATGAGTTAATTTGTAAATTTAGTGAAATTGTTTTCCAACAGTATATTGACAGGTCCATTAACTAAAGCTGTTCATAAAGCTCTAATTAAGCAACAAGATTCACAGGAGTCATTGACACTCTTTTCAAGTTCTTAATTACTTGCTCTGAGCAGGTTGTTTTCCTTTGTGTGAATTCCTAGGCACTTAGCCACCTTTTTTGTGTCCCTTTGGGGCTTGCAGGATTTATTCCTCTGGATTTTGTTTTCCTAATTGAAATTTGAGACCTGATACAAAGTTTCAATGTAAAAAAATCCACTGACAATAATTTCCTCCAACTTGACAAAAAGTGAAATAAAACACTGACAGGTGCCAAGGAATAAGTGCAAATAGCACTTATTTATTGCAGTCCCTTACCTACCTTTAAAGTTTTTCATCTTAATATGGTACAGCCCTGAGACCTGAAACTTGACCAGAACAAAGAGGGACACTAGGGGCCGGCCCAGTGGCGCACTGCTACAGTGTGCTGCTTGGGAGTGTGGCGGCGCTCCCGCCGAGGGTTCGGATCCCACATACAGACCGGCCGCTCACTGGCTGAGCGAGGTGCGGGCACAACACCGAGGGTTGTGATCCCGTTGCCGGTCCCGGTCCAGTACGGGCGCGACACTGAGGGTTGTGATCCGTTGCCGGTCATGAAAAAAGACAAAAAGGAAAAAAAAAAAAAAGAGGGACACTAACTACTACTACCTATGGCAGTTGGTAGCTTGGATATTTACAGACAAGTAGCTCTTCCAGTCTAATTCCTATTTCTACTGCATATTGGGAACAGGATGATAGAGAAAGGGAAGAAATGAATAAAGAGCTACTATGAAATGTTTTACTTCATCTTGAGACTCACCAGGAAATAAATTTCTTTGCTTAACAAAAACAAAAAATCAAGTCAACACAGATAAGTAGGTGACTAACTAACTTTTACTTATCAAGTGGGAAACCCCATTAAACTATTTTAATGTGCATGATTATGCCATTAAAATTTCTTGGGATATTGAATTTAAGCACACAAACACCAAATCAATGATTCCCTTTCAAGTAGCAACACAGGAGCCTCTCTCTGCACATGAGTAGCAATACTGTGGTGAGGAAGGCAACCTGTATGTTCAGAGACCCCATATTTTAAACCCTAAGGCTATTCATGACATATAAAATTTTCCTCTTTCCTTAGGCCATTTCTATTGCACTGCCTAGGACTGAAGTTGTGATCAAAAGCTCTACTGCAAACTGAAGACTGTTTTTCTTTCTCAGGACCTGTCCGTTAGGTGCACATTAAAAGTGGCACGATCTACTATTTTAAAAGTAACTCATACAAAAAATACACATAAACAAACCCCAAACACAAGAAATAACTATTTTACTACTGTTGTAGTCACCTTACTCTTCTAAAAGACGGGAAGAGTATAAGCCTATAAGGCAAAATTATTGACACATGGAATTCTTCATGTTGGTCCTGACCCTGAACCTGTTACTAATGAGGTGTTCAACTCTCAACACCCAAATTTCATTCTCTACAACAGGGATTTGCAAACCATAGTCCACAGGCCAATTCCAGCCTGCTACCTGTCCTTGGATGGCCCTTGAAATAAGCATGGTTTTTAAATTTGTAAATTGTTTTGACACTGACAATTTTATGAAATTCCAATTTCAGTGCCCATAAATTTTTTTCCTGGCAGCTGGCTGGTCTGGGGATCTGAACCCTTGACCTTGTTATAACATCATGTTCTAACCAACTGAGCTAACAGGCCAGACCATGCCCATAAAGTTCTATTGTGACATAGCCATGATCATTTATTGACAAATTATCTATAACTGCCTTCATACTACAACTGCAAAGTAGTTGCAAAGACCACATAGCAACACAAGCCTTGAATATTTATCTGGCCCTTTACAGGAAGTTTGCCAAGTGTAATAAACTTTCTGCATTGATTGGTAGAAATGTTCTGAGCTGTCCAATATGGTAGTCACTAGCCAAACATAAATATTTAGATTGATAAAATGATTTTATTAAAAAAAAGAAAAAAAGGACTAAGAAAATGATTTTATTTAATTTTTATCAACTTAAATAGCCACATGTAGTAGGTAGCTATTGCCCAGAAGAGATCAGAAAATGAGGGTTGGACTTTAGATTCTCGGCATTCTTCTCTAAAATTCTAATATTCTCCATAATTTTTCAAAAAATAATTTTAAGTTTTCCCACACATGTGAGCAGAAGTAATTTAATTTGGGTCTACATGTCAAAAGGACTACATACATACAGGGCTGCCAGACATCTGAGGTCCTCATGGAGGCAGGTTTCTCATTCAGGCAAAGGCATCTAGGATTCAAGGAGGTAAAAATGACAGGCTGTCTCTAGGGGTCCCTTTCTAACAGAAAAAATTGTTTGCACCCAGACTAGGACAAACTCCACAGGAGGAGTCATTCCACTCTCAGAGGTGCAAAACACTGCCCAAAGGTACTCAGTCACAACACCAAAACAGTGCTTGCAGCCAAACCTTAGTAGAGACAGTGCTTGCTATTCCAACAGTGTAACACCATCACAGGCATCACACTAGCCTGGACAGCTGACAACCGCTGGATAATTCCTGAAACAACTTTCTCATTCTTACTTGTTTCAGATAACTAGGAACCCCAGGTAGAAGACATGGATACGGGTATCATTATCAGTTGAATGTTGACTGCCAAACAGTCATGGAAGGGCTGATTGCAGACCCAGCTACCAAACCCTTTAATTATTTTTTAAATTATTTTTTATTGGGATTCCTTTCCCACGCTTTCAATAGTTTTACCCAACATTCAAGGATTTCCTGCCATATGCGAGGCACTGTACTTGGGATCTAGCAGGGAACAAAGCAAGATACACTATATTTTCCTCATGGAACTTACAATCTCCTTATAAATTCCTCAGATGGAATGATATAACTTATCTCAAAGATCCTACATGTCTTCATACAAACCACCAAAATCGTAGGGCCGGCCCATAGCTCACTCGGGAGAGTGCGGTGCTGGTAACACCAAGGCCACGGGTTCGGATCCTATATAGGGATGGCTGGTTAGCTCACTGGATGAGCGTGATGCTGACAACACCAAGTCAAGGGTAAAAATCCCCTTACCGGCCATTTTTTATTAAAAAGCAAAACCCCAAAAAAACCCACCAAAATCCTTCTCAGACTTTCTGCTGTTTAGAGGCTGAATTTTTTGTAGGCAAATATTTTTCAGAGGTCTCCCAATTCTTTCCTGATTTATAGCAACTAGCCAACAGGCCTGACACAGAGGAGGTAGTCAATGCTGGAATGAATAGGGACATTTACCTGAAAACCTCACATATAGACTGTCCACCTGTTACTATTTCCTCTCTTCAGAAGGGTGAAGGATGCCCTACTTTCAAGTTATCCTAAAAAAGAAGACAAGCAAATAAGCTTAATGATCTATTGTACAGAATAGTAATTATAATAATAATAATGCACTGTATATCTCAAAATTGCTAAGAGTAGATTTTAAATGTTTTCACAATAAATATGTGAGGCAACAGACTTATTAATGACTTAATCATTCCACAATGTAAGCCATCAAAACATCCTGGCATACCCCATAAATATACAATATATACTATTATTTGTCAATTAAAAATAAAATAAATAAAAAAAGACAAATAGAAGTGGTATATTTCCCATGGATTTCACTGTTCAGCACCCTAGACTAAAACAGTAACCTCTAAGGCCCCTTATCTGTAGTGATGGAAACAGATGCTGCCTGCCATTTATGATTTACCATATATCTTCAGGAATTATTTTATTTTCCATATTTGCCCTTTTCCTGCCTATAAATACCATAAAGCTAACCATCCCCCAAGAAAAAAAAAAAAAAAAAAAAAAAAAAAGCTATTCACAGTTAACATTTGAGGCATTCAGGCAAAGCACTCAACATTTAGCTGAGAGAATCCTTTTTAAGGGAAAGCCAATTAATGGAACAAAACAAGCTTTGATAAGTAATTGCCCTATCCCCCAACATCCTTACCAGTTCCTCCCGTGGAAACTACGATGTCACTCTTCACAGAAGCAGCAACTAAGTCAGCTCTATTGGACAATCTCCAGAATCACCCTGAGTGATTAAGTGTTTGCCTAGAACTGAGAGGCATCTCTTCTCAGAAAATTAGCATTCCAAAACAAAATCCCTACAAAGGGGACTCAATACTTACTACTCTAAAAGGACAACAATTCTCTTCACTTCTAAAAATCAGTAAGAAACCATCATAACTATACTACCAGCCCAAAACAGAAATTAGTATGGTTGCAGGTAGGCCTAGTTCCCAGAGCCCCTCAATCAGTTGATATTTTTATATTTTATTAAAGAACTAGAGAAGAATGCCCATAATTTTAAAGCAATTTCACATTAGTATTTTCCTAATAGGGCATTCCACAGAAAAGCACAGCTATGAAATCCCTCTACAAAGGGATCATGACTAGCTTTTATAGTGGGGGGAGTGGGAGCAATGTATTTTGATTTTCGTGAAATTAGCAAAAAATCCCATCAACTTCCTCCCTGTTATCAGGCCCTTTTTGAGCACTTTGTAGGCACTAAAAATCCGTGGCTCACTCGGGAGAGTGCGGCGCTGGGAGCGCAGTGGCGCTCCTGCCACAGGTTCGGATCCTATATAGGGATGGCCAGTGCGCTCACTGGCTGAGCGCGGTGCGGACGACACCACACCAAGGGTTGTGATCCCCTTATCGGTCACAAAAAAGAACAAAAAATAAATAAATAAATAAATAAATAAAATAAAAATGTAACTTCTCCCCTCTACTTATACATCCCTCCCTGGCTTGATTACCTTTGTTCTTTTTCCAAGGTGTGATTCAAGTAACCCGTTAGACCAGAACCACTCAGCAACGTCTGGATTTTTAGGTTGCTCCCTACAAAAGTCATACTTTCACAGATTTAACCTTAATGGATAATCAACTATGTTGGCATCCCAGTATAGTTAACAACACAGAGCTGGCATGAACCAGGCCTAGAATGCCAACCAGCTATCGGCTGCTGTTCTCCCAGCAGTGTAACACTCGCCTAGATACAAGGCAACCTAGGCAGCTGCCTACAGCTGGGGCCAAAAGGGGCTAAAGGGGTTGCACTCACCTGGAGTTGCATCTGATTAAAGTCCACAGCTGGCCACTCTGCAATCAAAGAATTCCAGGTTAGAGTCAGCCAAGTTAGTGAACATATGTGTGCAGCTCAGAGTCCCTGCCCTCAAAACCCCATAACTTAGTGAGGCCTGAGCCATAAAAGCAACAGCAGACAATAAAACAAATAGCTTATCACCTTGGTTAGCTTTGTTTTCACGTCTTGTTACTTATGTACCACAGCAGTTCAACAGCAGCATACTAATGGTCTATTCAGCAAGTATCGGGATGTTTGGCTCTATCACTTAACAGCCAGATGACACTGGGCAAGTAATCTCTGTACTTCAGTCTTCTTTGTAGAATGGGGATATTATTAATAGCAGTCTGTACATGGGATAGTTGGAAGGCTTAAATGGAATATGTTAAACCCATAGTATAACATCTGGTATACAGTGGGCACACAGTAAATATTTGAAGATTATGAATATGATGAATAAGAAAGAGCAGAAGGGAAAAAGTTACCCAGGGAGAGCAACGGGCAGTGAAATCTGGAGTCTGGTTAAAACTAGGTAGAAAAGGGCCTCAAATATGGGACCTCATGGATACCAATAAAAGCAGCACTTAGAAAACTAACTGAATGCCATAATGGGTGTGAGGGAACTCAACTATTGACTGAAATAACCAAAATGTTTGCAAAAATGTTAATAAACTTTGCTACACACTCACCATTCTAATTTACCTTATTTACACGAGGTTAGGTTACCTAAGACCAAACCTTTTTCCTGCCATCCTCAAATTTCACTCCTAACCTCCTTCAAATAATTTAGAGGAACAGGAAAATGAACAAAATGAACAGACAGGGCACATTGTTCAGGTCTAAAGACAAATCTAATGGCCTGCCCCTTTCAGGGGCTTGGGTTGAAAGGGCTGACCCGGATCCACCCGGACACATGTTCCCCACAAACCTTCCCAAGTCTTTGTCCCCTGGCGCCTAGAGAGTAAGGCTCTCGGAGTCCGGCTCTAGGTGACTCCCTAAGGAGAAGAGGGATGGTATAAAGCAGAGAACGATTGGGGGCTACGAATTTCCAGCGTCTCTTCAAGATGCCCGCCAAGCCCGGGGTAACGAGGGAACGAACCCCAATTTCGTCCCGGGGTTCCTCCCCACACTGCTTCTCGCTCGCCCCGGGCTGGTAAACCTCCAAGGCTGTCCCCACGGGGCCCTTACTCACCCGCACGTGTCCGGAGCTCCGCCGGGTGCAGCAGCCAGAGCAGAGGCCGCAGGGGAAAGGGCGGCGGGGAGCCGAGAGGAGCCCCGCCCCGGGGCGACTGCCGGGCGGGACTTCAGTGCGCGGGGATCCGCCCAGGAAAGGCCTGGTTTAAAAAATGCCTGTGCGGTGGTAGGGGAGCTAGACCTGGGGAGAGAAAGAGTGGGGGTCGGAACAGTGGATGCATTTGTTAGACTCCCATCCATTTCCTACTTATGATTAGGAGGGGAGCTCGGTTTGGAGCTGCTAAGGAGAGAATCTGGTGCGTACTGGGGGCCAGGCTTCTTGCCTAACCACACCGAGCTCCCCAGGACGCCTCTTCCTCTCACACGTGGGGCGCCTTTCAGTTGCTGCAGGCCCAGCCCACAGTTTTGTACTTCCCATGCAGATCCTCTTCTGGCTTTCTGCGGCAGCGCTGTCATTCGGCTAATAGATCGCCCACCCACAAAGGTCACCTTGGTCCGGTCTTCTGGATCCGTCCGGAAATTTTCGGTAGATTAGGCACGTCATTCTTATTGCCTAACCCTGTGGGACCGAATCCCTGGTGTCCTGCAGAGGGATCCTTAGCTGAGCTGCAGCAGCTAAGGAACGCTGGCTTTCTCCGCCAGACTTGCCGTGCACTGCGACACAATCAGCCAAAGAGTCCATATCCTGGTCTATACAGACTGTCCTCCAGGTTACCAGGATTTCTTTTGACACTAAAACTACCCTCCCCCACTAGCAAGAGTCAATACGGTTCTGTCCTACTGAACAGATGGTGAAGCTGGAGCCCAGAGGGGCAGGGCTCACCAGCAGTTATTCCTAAATCCATTCTGTAATTCCCCAAATTCTAGAGCCCCTCTCTTTCTGACTCCTCCTCCCCCTTTAGCATCCTACAGACTCTGCTGATCTATTGCACCTGGCACCATTGCCAGGCAAGTCCTGGGAATCAATCAGTGCCCTTGTCATCTGCCAACATGCTTTATTATCTATGTCCTCAGCTCTTTCATAATGAAAAAAGTATTTCCTGTGTACCCCAAACCTCACAGACCTCTCCTGAGAAAACCCAGAGCCCCAAATTGATTCCAGTAAGAGATCCTAGGCCATAGGGCTGAAGAGCCACTGGAAGAGAACTGGCGAGCACAAATGCCCTCCACTTTTGATGGAGTTGGGCAGAGGCTCTGGTTGGGAAAAGGCATACATAAATAGAGCAATTTTAAAAATCACATGACTAGTGCTGGGCTGGTAGGCAGAAACTCTGCTTTGCAGTTAAATAGGAAAGTGGCTGAAGACTGCTGCCATAATCAATGACCGGCTGTCACAGTGTGTTCATAAAAGAGGGTTATGAGAGCTATAAAACTGGGCACATTGGGTGGGTAACTGTCCTGCAGAGTTCTGCTAAAGGAGAAATTACATTGACATCTCATATATTTTACTTTTTTTCCTTCTGAACACAAAGTGGAGAAGGCAGAGCTACTCTGAGAATTTATGAAAAGGAAAGACGGGGTGGGGGTGAGGGCTCTGTGTGTGTGTGTGTGTGTGTGTGTGTGTGTGTGTGTGTGTGTGTGTGTGTGAATGTGTGCATGTGTGCTTCCAGGGAAGAGACATAGAGGACAGGAAGATATGGGGACCTTTGGGGAGCAAGGAACCAATAACGTGGTGATGATTGGATTCACAGGTTATTCCAGGTACAAAGCAGGATTGTGTGGGAGGAAGGCCAACCATTATGAGTAAAACTGCAAGGTGAGGGGCCGGCCCGGTGGCGCACTGGATAGTGCGCCGCTTGGGAAGCGCGGCGGCACTCCCGCCCGAGGGTTCGGATCCCACATACAGACCGGTTCCCGCTCACTGGCTGAGCGAGGCGAGGGAGCAACACCGAGGGTTGTGATTCCGTTGCCGGTCCCCGGTCCAGTATGGGGGCAACACTGAGGGTTGCGATCTGTTGCCGGACATGGAAAAAGACAAAAAAAAAAAAAAAAAACTGCAAGGTGAGCCACATTCTCATCTCATACTGAAAATGTGGGTTACCTTTTTTTAGGTATAGGCCATTCAGTGTCCTTTGGAGGAAAATCTGAATTATGATTTCTTCTTTTCCTAGTTAAAAAATCCTTCATGGTCAACCTTCTTGACCTCCATCCTTTTAAATTCTGAATTCATTTTGGTGGGTTGATTTATGTGGTCTCTTACATGTAATATCAACTATTTTTCTACTTTATTTCTTATTCTTGCAAAGACAGAATTGTTAAGAATAATAACAAAAATAAAAGGGAACATTTCTAGGGAAAAAAAAAATGCAGCCAAATGGAAGGAAAAGGATCAGGGCAAGTCCATTAGCTCTGAGTTTGACCTCATAACTAAAAGGCTGGCCCAAGTGACACTAGGTCCCTAAGCCTCTTGCCTGCCTTTCGCTTTCTCTTCCATTTATCCTTTCCTTCTTGCTTCCCTCCTTGCTGCTGTTTGCCCTGAGATTGCTCTTTTCCTCTCCTCCCTGGACAGGAACCACCAGTAGAGAAATATTTAATCATTTCTTCAGTCAATCAACATATACTGAGCATTTATCATGTACCAGACCCCATTCAGGTGCAGCAGATAAAGTCAGAGCAGTAGAGTTTCCTGCCCACCTAAAGTTTATAGGCTACTGGGGAAGAAGGACGAGTACTACAGGCATCTTTGTGCAAGGTCAGCTAACCTAGCCTGGGTGGTCAGGGAGAGTATTAGAGGTGACTGTATTCTCTCTGGCTGATCCCAAGGGCTTAAAGTAGAGGAGGAACTCCTCCTCTGCCACTGCATTCCTCCTGCTGCCATGTAATAGCTACCCAGGTAGCTCTTGGGGGCTCTGCAGTTACCCTTGTTATTCTCAAAAGCTTAGTTGGGTTGGCAAGGATGTGGAGAATCTGGAACCCTTGTACACTGCTGGTGGAAATATAAAATGGGGCAGCTGCTTTGGAAAACAGTCAGCAGTTCCTCAAATAATTAAACATAAAGTTATTTTATGATTCAGTAATTCTACTCCTAGGTATACACCCAAGATAAATGAAAACATGTTCACACAAAAACCTGTACACTGATGTCCTTAGCAGCATTATGTGCAACCCAGATTTCCATTAACTAATGATGGCTAAACAAGAATATTATTCAACCACAAAAAGGAATGAAGTACTGACTCCTGCTACAACATGTATGTAATGTATTGAAAACATTACAGTAAGTTAAAGACCACATATTGTTAGGGCTGGCCAGTTTGCTTAGTTGGTGAGAGCATGGTGCTGATAACACCAAGGTCCAGAGTTCAATCCTTATACCAGCCAGCCACCAAAAAATAAATAAATAAATAAATAAATAATGGGCCAAGCCCGTGGCC
>NW_007726537.1:131422-142795 GCF_000696425.1 Galeopterus variegatus | reverse complement strand
AAAAAAAAAAAAAAAAAAAAAAAAAGAATTTGGACCCCCTTACCCCGAGACCCAAAAAAAAAAAAAAAAAAAAAGATTCGGGGCTGACCAATTAGCTTAGTTGGTTAGAATGTAGTATTATTATTATTATTATTGTTATTATTTTTTGTTTTTTTAAAGATGACAGGTAAGGGGATCTTAACCCTTGACTTGATGTTGTCAGCATCATGCTCATCCAGTGAGCTAACTGGCCATCCCTATACGGGATCTGAACCCGCGGCCTTGGTGTTGTCAGCACCACACTCTCCCGAGTGAGCCATGGGCCAGCCCAGAATGTAGTATTATAACATCAGAGTTCAGATCCCCCTACCAACCAGCCACAAAATAAATAAATAAATAAATAACAAATAAATAAATAAAAGGCCTGTCCTCCCAACTGATTAGATTAGGTTTCTCAAATGGTATTCACCAATCAGATGCCTGGAAAGATGGGTTGTTACTATAAGTTGCATTATGTGAGCAACTTATGACAGTCGGATCACTCCCTTATTCTGGGGAAAGAGAGAGGCAATAAAAAATGACATTATAGGAAAAAGACTGAGAGGAGATATAACAAAGGACTTCCTCACTGTGAGGGCTGGAAATGTGAGCGAATGCCTTTTCTAAGACTCTGTAGAATCTTCTTATCTGTTTGGACAAGGCCAGGGCAGGCCTACCTGGAGAATGAACTTGAGGGTCTCCTCATGTCCCATTTAGGCAAAGGAATCCTTGCTGAAGAAATTGCTGTTCCTCTTTTTCCAAGCCGGGTGTGCTCTGGGGAGATGAGTGCTGCCAAGAAGGCTTATTGCTCACGTGGAAAGGAAAGAATGGCAGCTGCCATTTCAGGCACTTAATAAGTTCACTGAATTAAGCTGCTGATTTAGTTTACCTGATTCCACCTCCCTGATAAAGAAGAAATCTCTTCAATCAGAGGTTCCTTGAAGCTGAAAAGGAAGCCTGAGCTCCAACTGCAGAAACTGGCAGAGGCAATGCTCAAAGAAATAAGAAATAAGCGGGGCTCAGTGGACAGCACTAAGAGCCCAGGATTTCTTCCCCCAACCCTATCAGTAGAAATTTCAGGTTGCATTTGTTCTAACAGAGTTATTTGCAAAGGGGATAGTTTAGTTGTCCTTTTCTCCCTTTACCACCATTTTCTTTCTTTTTCCTTCTCCTTTTCCTGGTTCTCCTTTTCATCTCCTCCTCTTTTGTGCCTCCTCCTTTTCTTTTTTCTCCTCCTCCTCCCCTTCCTAATTTCCATTTCAGCTGTTGGATCTCATCACCCACCCCACTGGGATTTCTGTTCCAAGAACTTTAGCATTCCTTCTTGATCTAAAGTAACGATACTATCCTGATAACAAAGGCAATGCTCTGTATTTGTATACAGCAAGGTTTCTAGGGGTGGCCGATTAGTTCAGTTGGTTAGAGCATGGTGTTATAACACCAAAGTCATGGGTCTCTACACTGGCCAGCTGCCAAAAAAAAAAAAAAATTCTTGTATAGAGCAAGGTTTCCCAGTGTGTAGTCAGGTGCATTGGGGGAAAACCTTTAAGTGCAGGATTTTCAGAGCCTTTCACATGCTAATGTGAATTGTGAATGTCCAGGAGGGGTTGGAATATTGGAACCCACATTTCCCAAACTTCTTTGACCTTTTTTTCTTCACACAGCTTATCCTGGTCTTTGGAATGCATTTCAGAAACACTTATATCATGATAAATTTTTCTTAAATGTTGTAATATTCATTGTCTCATTTGATCCCTACAACTAACTACCCTATGATAGGACAGGGAAGTTATATTAATATCTCTTTCCAGATGAGTAAAACTGAGGCTCAGAGAAGTTACATCCATTGCTCATAGTCACACAGCCAGCAAGCAACAAAGCCATTTCTTATTTATAGCTCTAGTCTCTCTGCACTAACTTGTACTGCATTTAAATACTGTATAACCGATGTGACCTATCACATATGGTTAGGCACACTATATATGATATGGGATCTAGAAGACATACTATAATCAATGGGTTATTATATTCATTTTTTTCCATTCAATTAAATATGTATTGCACGTCCACTATGTGCTTGTCACTATTGTAGGTGCTGGGGATATAACAGTGACCAAAATAGACAAAAAGACAAATTCTTGCCTTCATGGAGCTTACATTCTAGTGGGGGAAGATGTGGGAGTGGGGGTGGTAAGAGATGAGGTTAGAGAGATTAAGGGGTGGAGTCTAGATGCCAGATCTTATTAAAAAAATGAAATGATATAATGCAGATATGTCATGATACAATACTACTGTACGACAGGTCTATTATGATGGTCAAAACAAATGACCCCAAAACTTTAAGAGCTTAAAACAATAAATGTTCATTTCGCAGTTTCTGAAGGTCAGGAACTGGGAGCAGCTCAGCTAAGCTGGCTTGGGATCACTCATGAGGTTGTAGTCAAGCTGTCCATTAGGGCTGCAGTCATCTGAAGCCTTGACGAGGGCTGGAGAATCTGCTTCTAAGATCACTCATGTGGCTGTTGATAGAAGGTCTCAGTTCCTTACTACATGAGCCTCCATAGGGTTGTTTATGACATGGCAACTGGTTACCCCCAGAGCAAGTGATCAGAGAAACAGAAAGTTGCCTAGACGGAAGCCACAATATCTTTTGTAACCTAATCTTGGAAATTACATACAATTACTCTGTCATATCTATTGGTCACACAGACACCCTGGTTCCATGTTGGAGGGAGCTACAAGTGTGCAAATACCAAGAGATAGGGATCATTGGGGATCATCTTAGAGGCTAGCTACCACAACTGGCTTGCAGAAAACTTCCTCAGCCTAACCATTTCTTCAGCAAATATCAACAAATTTGTGCCCCCTAAAGCACTGAAGCTCACAACCCTATCTGGCTTGAGGCCTGAACAGAGACAAAACAGAGAACTTTAGAAACCTGCTGAGGGGCCGGCCCGGTGGCGCACTGGAGAGTGCACCGCTTGGGAGTGTGGCAGCGCTCCCGCCGAGGGTTCGGATCCCATGTGGAGACCGGTTCCCGCTCACTGGCTGAGCGTGGTGCGGGCGCAACACCGAGGGTTGCAATCCCATTACTGGTCAGTAAAAAAGACAAAAAGACCGGTTCCCGCTCACTGGCTGAGCGTGGTGCGGGCGCAACACCAAGGGTTGCAATCCCGTTACTGGTCAGTAAAAAAGACAAAAAGACAAAAAAAAAAAAAGAAACCTGCTGAGAATCTGAAGGTCTTATTTCAATTCTGTATGAGCATGACTGTTTCTTCAAGGCCCCATTTCCTCTAGACCTGGCCTCATTATTTCATTTACCCAATTAACTCAATTTGAATTAATCTTAGTTAAACCTACAAAGAAAAAAAAAATCGCCTTTAGGAGAGTTATAAAACTTCAAAGGCAGACTGGGGCCTCTCTGGGTAATTTGACCTTGAGATGATATTGGACTTTTGTGAAGAGTGGAACAGATCCACCCATTCTTCCAAAATCCCCAGGTACCTTCTTGTGGAAGAGAGTCATCCTGCCTAGTCTAAGAAGAATGACTGATGGCAGGGAACAGAGCATTTGCTCTATCCCTGAGGGCCGGTGCTGGGTTTGCCCAGAAACAAAGACATGGTTCTCCTGAGACCCAGGGCGGGCGTCCTGCCCAACCCCCACCAGGCTCTGTTTTGGCTGAGCAGCCAGAGTCGGCCTGTTTCCTAAACTGAGCAGCAGATGGCATTGCAGCCTCAGGAGCAAGCAGCTGAGGCTTCTGGCACAAGCAGCGGCACTGTAAGGAACCCAAGCTGCAGGCTTGGCATCTGGGGGCTCCTGGGGAGGGGCCTCTGCCTCCCCAGTTCCTAGCACAGGGAAGTTTCTGCTCTGTGCCTGCAGATTGGGATACTATCAGGACGGTATCTCAGAAAGAAGGGCCTGACGCCCCAGTCAGGAAACAGATGGTGAACACAAAATCTTTTCTATGATCTTTTCTGAGAAAGATGAAAATCAGTAGCTGCTGTTTCCAGAGACTGTTTTTCCTTCATTGTCTGCCTCTTGCTTGTGAGGGTCTGCATGGAGTATACCCTGGTTTGGGGGCTGTCAGGACCCTGGCAGAAGTCTCCTGAGATGGCCAGATGGAGCCAGAGACAATTTGAGGGATTAGTGGGCTCTGAAAATCCCAAGGGTTCAGAACTGAATCCTCTTTTTCCCTCAGTGACCCAAAAGAGGAGCTACACCCCAGATCTCCCCCAGCGATGCAGGCAGGGCTCAGTCCTGCAGGCCTTCTGTCTGTGCCTCACTCTCCTTCCCTCTCCTTTTGTTTTTTTTCTGTTGCATATATATATCACAGTTTTATTTTATTTTTATTTCCCTCAGTGACCCAAAAGAGGAGCTACACCCCAGATCTCCCCCAGCGATGCAGGCAGGGCTCAGTCCTGCAGGCCTTCTGTCTGTGCCTCACTCTCCTTCCCTCTCCTTTTGTTTTTTTTCTGTTGCATATATATACCACAGTTTTATTTTATTTTTATTTATTTTTTTTATTGAATCATAATTGATTATACATATTTTGGGGGTTCAATGTTGAGATATGTTGATCAAATCAATATTACTAGCATATATAGTGTTACAAATCATACTTATTCTTTATGCCCCTTGTCCAATTTCTTCCCCTCCCCTCCCCCACCCCTCTCACCCCTCTAATTACCCTAGATTTCTTCTCTCCCTCTGAAAAAGTAATGGTTACTCTGTTGATTTGTTGCCTAGATGATCTGTCCAATGCTGAGAGGTTTGATTAGGTCCCCCGATATTATCGTAGAGCAGATACTTCTGTCACTCTGGAATGGGCTTTGTGGAGAGAGACATCCTCTTCTTTTCTTTATCTCTGCTGGTGACTCTCCTTGTGTCAATGCACTCCAGTGGCTGGCGGACCATCTGTGTGGTGGTTGTGGCATCTAGCTGCTTTCACAGCAGCCATGGTTATTGTGGTGGCTGTGGCAGACCACCCACGTGGAGGTGATGTTTTTGACATGCTCCTTGGCATTGGTGGTGTGCCTGGTTGTGGGAGGGGTTCTTTCCTGGCATCAGGCCTCAGGTCCCTAGGTGGGCCCTGAGGCGCTGGCAGTGTGCCTGGGCCAGAACTAATTTTTTGTCCTTTGCTTACTTCTAAAATAGAGGAACTTCCTGTTGGGACCAGTACTAGAGCTCTGTCATTGAGCTAAATTGCTGCTTTGCTACTGCTTCCCTAGGGAAGGCTTTTTGTGCAGCTCAGGTTTTAATAGTTGACTTTATAGGTACTTTCAGCTCTCCAAAGAGTTGGTGCACCTGGGTTGTGTAGAAACTCTGATCTGGGCCTGAGTCTTTTCATCAAACTGCACCCTATACAATTCTATATTTCTGACTAGTCTCCTCTGAGTGGTCCTGTGCTGATTGGGGGGCAGATCAGCTGTCCTTGCCATGCCCCAGTGTTCCCTCGGTGGGCCTGTCTCTCCCACTGCCCGTGCTGCAAACACTTCCCATGGGATGGGCTGTGCACCAGTCCCTTGTGATGACTCACTGGCCTCTGAGTGGCTCCTTTTTTTCAGTTGCTCTGGATCCTCACTCCTATGTGGGTCCATGGGAACCCTATTAGTGGTCTTGCTGGCCTGGGAGCCACCAAGGCCCTCTTCTCCCCTGCAGCCTCCATGCAACTCCATCTGAAGGGCATAGTTGTGGCTTTTGCCAGCTCCTGGTCCATGTGTTCAGCAGCTCCAGCCTTAAAGCGGCCACAGCACAAAATGGTCTGAGTGTTTTTTTCTTTCTCTCATTGTGGCTTCTCCTGCCTTCATGAACTCTGTAGGTCTCTCCTCTTCCCCTGAGCTCTAGCATCCCCGGCTTGGCTGTTGTTGCTTTTTAATAGTTGTAAATTGGTTGATTTGTGGGAGAGAGTGACACCAGGGGCCATCTATTCTGCCATCTTGACCGGAAGCCCCCTCTCCTTATGTTTTGACTCCTCTTCCTCCCCATGACACTTTTTCTCCTTCCCTTTTCCTCTGTCATCTCTATCCCTTTATGATTTTCCCTCTGTAGATTTCTTTCTTTCCTATATTCCAGTGTAGGGAAGAAAACTGCTCACCAAACTACTTCAGCAAATTGACCGTGGGCACTGAACTGAAACACCACTGTCTCTCTTAGGGACTTGGACCCTCTCCACTCAGCTCTCTCTTCCTCTTTCCCTTATTTCCTCCCTCCCTGCTGCTGCTGGATGATGGCTAGTGCCAAGGAGACCTGGACAAAGGGAAGTTCAGAAATCACCAAGGGAATCTACTCTCCTCCTCCAGAGCCTGTGCTCCCCACTTTGTAGCTCCTGAGAGGAAAGATCCAGGGGCTTCCCACTAGAACAAGACTGGGATCTGTTGAACCTCCTGTTCACTGAGCACCCACTATATGCCACTAAAATGTGAGCTCAAAGGCAGGGCCTGATCTACCTTGTTCGCTGCTGCATCCACAGTATCTAGCACATAGTAGATATTCAATAAATAACTGTTAAAAGTAATGAGTGGATGGATGGAGTGAAGAATGCTAAGCTCTGCATTAGGCACTGGAGGTACAAAGATTAAAGGTTAACTCAGTTGGTTAGAGCATGGTTTTATAACACCAAGGTTGAGGGTCCAGATCCCCAAAGCAGCCAGCTGCTCCAACTGCCCCCCCCAAAAAGGATTAGTAATAAACAGGATCCGGTAGTGGGAGCAGAAAGCAGAGCCATCTCTCCTTGTCTGGGAGTTCTGGAAGGCTTTATGATGAAGTGAGTTCAGACTAAGACCTGTTTGATGGGTTAGTAGAAGTTAGCTAGAGAAGGAGGAGGTAAAGAGAGTTCCAGGCCAAGAGAACATTATGTAGGGTCAAGAGGGAACAGGCACATTTCAAGGAATTGAGCAAATATGTCAGGAACTCTGGCTGGAGTATCAGTAGGGTAGTGGGAGGGGCCAGAAGACAAGAAGCAAGAGAAGTGGGTGGGAGTGGGGTGGAAAATCCCAAAACCAGGTTAAGGAGTTATGACTTTGCCTTTAGGGCATGGGAAACCATCTAAGAGTTTTAAGAAGGAAAGTGGTAAGATCAAGTTTGCATTTTGGAAAGATTACTCTAGGTGCAGTATGGAAAATGGATAGGGTAGAGCCAGAATGGCATCCTAGAGACCAGTCTGGTAGTAGTCCAGGCAAGAAATGATGATCTGAGTGATGATGATGTCAGTGGGAGTAGAAATTAGGTTTCAGTTGAGATTGAGAATAATTAGAAATTTTTCTGGTTCAAAACTTGGGGTAGGGTGAGACAGAGGGGCAGGCAGGTCGAATGGCATGCTTCCCTTGGCAGGGAGAACAAGACTAGAGGAGAAGGAAAGGAAAAAGGTTTAGGGGAGCCCTAGCATTTCCCCGATCTTCCACTCCTCCCCTGTTTTCTCCTTCCTTCCTTCCATTCGAGCCCAATTTCCCTGGAAGGAAATTGCAAGCATGGGACTCACTTGTCCCTGTTGGGAGCCTCAGCTAAGGTCCCAGGATACAAAGTTCTAGTTATGTGGAAAGTGCCTTAAAAAGATATGTGCAAAGGACCTTGGGAGCCAGGAGGAGGGTATAGCTAGCCCAACCCAGGGGAGCCCAGGAAGGCTTCATAGAGGAGGGAGCTGGGACTCAGCGAAGGAGTAGATTATCAAATTGGAAAGCATTTCTAGGTTATGAGCACAGCATGAATGAAGGCAGGTTCTGCTTGGTCCCTGATAGAGTTTGGATGTGTTGTCCCCACCAAACCTCATGAGGAAATCTGATCCTCAATGTGGCAGTGCTGGAAGATGGTTGAGCCATGGGGTTGAATCCTTCCTGAATGGATTAATGCTCTCCCTAGGTGGGGGGATTAATGAGTGAAATCTCACTCTATTATTTCCCACGAGAGCTGTTTGTTTAAAAGACCCTGGCTCCTCCCTCCTGTCTCTCTCTCTCTCTCTCTCTCTCTCTCTCTCTCTCTCTCTCTCGCTTCCTCTCGCCATGTGATCTGCTTGTACCCGCTGGCTGCCTGCCACCTTTCACCATGAGTAGAAGCAGCCTGAGGCCCATGCCAGATGCAGCTGTCCCAGAATTGTAAGCAAATAAACCTCTGTTCTTTATAAATTACCCAATCTCAGGTATTTCTGTTATAGCAACACAAACGGACTAATACAGTCCCTGTGAAGATAAAGTATATTCTTCACTGACTCTCCTTTCTGCATCACCATAATTGAGTTCTCCTTGCTTCTTCTTCTCTCAGCCTATCCTTAAAATCATTGAATATTAAAGCTGAAAGAAATCTTAATAATCTTGTGGGTCATCCTACTCTTCAAATTTGACATTTGGGAAAACAGAGACCTAGAGAAAGGAAGAGACTTGTCTAAGGTCTCTCAGTAGATGAGGAACTTAGGTCCAGAACTCAGGGTTCCAGATGCATCTCTGCTTATATTTCCCAGTGCCCATTGCCTCACCCATGTTGGCCCTATCTCCCACCCCCAACCCCAGGAACTGGTTTTTTTCCACCCAGATAAGGACAGGGGAGGAATTTTTACTTAACCCTGTCATTCAATGATAACTACAACTATCCTTTATTGAACATTCAGTATGTGTAGGGCACAGTTCTAGGTGCTCGGAACACAAAAACAAAGTCTCCACTCACATGTAGCTCACATTCTAGCGTGAAGATAGAAGTTAAATAGGGGATTGGCTGGTTAGCTCAGTTGGTTAGAGAACAGAACAGTGTTAAAACACTTAGGTCAATATTGGCCAGCTACCAAAAAAAAAAAAAAGAAGTTAAATAAATGAACTTATGTCATGTCAGATGTTAAGTGCTATAAGGAAAATTAGGGCCAGAAAGGGGAACTGAGCACGACTATAAGAAGGCTATTTTAGACAGGGGGATCTATTGCTGTTTTTGTTTTTTTTTTTTTTGTCTTTTCGTGAGACCGGCCACACCACGCTCAGCCAGTGAGCGCCCCGGCCATCCCCATACAGGATCCGAATCCGCGGCGGGAGCACTGCTGCGCTCCCAGCACCGCACTCTCCCGAGTGTGCCACAGGCCGGCCCAAGGGAATCTATTGCTACATAACAAATTATACTAAAATTTAAAGGCTTAAAACAACAATAAACATTTATCATCTCTCACAGTTTCTGAGAGTCAGGAATTTAGGAATGGCTTAGCTGGATGATTCAGGGTCTCTCTTGACTTTGTAGTCAAGATGTCAGCTAAGACTACAGTCATCTCAAACCTTAACTGGGGCTGGAAGACCCATTTCCAAGATGGTTCTCACATGGCTGTTGGATGGAGGCCTCAGTTTCTCACCATGTGGCTCTCCCCATGGGACTGTTTGAGTGTCTTCATGACATAGCAGAGTGTGATCCAAGAAAGGGCAGTGAGGAAGCCACAAAGTCTTTTTACAACTTTTAATTTTGGAATAATTTTAGATTTAGAGACAAGTTGCAAAGATAGTGTAGAGAGTTTCCATATTCCCATGTACATTTCACCCAGGTTCCTCTAATGTTAATATCTTACATAACTATAGTACATTTGTCAAAACTAAGAAATCAACATCGGTACACTACTACTAACTAAACTATAGACTTTTTTTTTTCAGATTTCATCAGTTTTTCCATTAATGTCCTTTTTCTGTTCCAGGATCCAATCCAGGATATCAAGTTGCATTTAGTTGTCATGTTTCCGTAGTCTCCTTCAATCTGTGACAGTTTCTCAGTCTGTCTTTGTTTTTCATAACCTTGAAAATTTTGGTGTTTGTTTTGAAAAGATGACCAGTAAGGGGATCTTAACCCTTGACTTGGTGTTGTCAGCACCATGCTCTCCCAAGTGAGCCAACTGGCCATCTCTATATAGGGATCTGAACCCGTGGCCTTGGTGTTATCAGCATCACACTCTCCCAAGTGAACCATGGGCCGGTCCTATAACCTTGAAAATTTTGAAGAGTACTGATCAGGTATTTTGCAGAATGTCCCTCAGGTTGGGTTTGTCTGATGTTTTCTCATGATCAGATTGGGGTAATCACAATGCTTTTTATGACTTTGTCTTACAAGTCAGACACCTTTATTTCCACCATATTCTATTCCTTAGAAAGGAGTCACTAAGTCCAGACAACAGTCAAGGGGAGAGGAATTAGTTCTACCTCCTAAAGGGGGGAATAGCAAATAATTTGGGTGTATTTTAAAACCAGCATGGGGGTGTCAAGGAAGGCCTCCCAATGAGGTAACATTTAAACAATGACTTGAAATAAGCAAAGGAACAGCTATGTGGATATTACAGGTAAAGCTTTGTAGACACAGGGAATAGCCAATGCAAAGGACCTGGGGCAGGAATGTGAGTAGGAATGTTTGAGGAATAGTCAGGAAGCCAGTGTGGCTTACCAGGAAGAGCAAAAGGGAGAGTGATAGGGCATGAGGTCATAAAGTTTGAGGGCTGAGGGTTAGGGAGATCGTGTAGGGCCTTATAGGACATGGTAAGAATTTTGGATTTTATGCTGAGTGAAATGAGTAGAAGAGTGACATGACTTGAAAGGCTTACTTTGGCTGCTATATGAACAGACTATATGTAGCAAGGGTGGAAGTTGGGTGTCAGATGAGGAAGAACTCACTGTTCTTTTTTTTTTTTTAAAAGATGACCGTTAAGGGGATCTCAACCCTTGGCCTGGTGTTTTCAGCACCATGCTCAACCAGTGAGCAAACCGGCCATCCCTATATAGGATCCAAACCCGTGGCCTTGGTGTTATCAGCACCACACTCTACCGAGTGAGCACCAGGCCGGCCCAGAACTCACTGTTCTTCCAAAAGGATGCTCTTTCTATAGTCCAGGTGAGAGATAATGCTTACTATATATCATTTAATCCCTGGCTCAGGGGCCATTATGAGGATTAAATAAAATAACATATTTAGGGTGCCTGGCACATAGTAGGTGCTCAACACAACAAAGTTTTGAGGAGTAGCAGTGTCTAGAGGAGGAAAATGAGTATCTGTCTTTTTCCGTGTCCGGCAACGGATCGCAACCCTCAGTGTTGCCCCCGCACCGGACCAGGACCGGCAACGGGATCGCAACCCTCGGCGCTGCCCCCGCGCCTCGCTCAGCCAGTGAGCGGGAACCGGTCTGTATGTGGGATCCAAACCCTCGGCGGGAGCGCTGCCGCGCTTCCCAAGCGGCGCACTAGCGCAGTGCGCCACCGGGCCGGCCCTATATATATATATATATTTTATTTTTAATTTAATTTTATTTATTTGGCAATATTCTTCTCTTATGCCCAGTGTGGCTCTGGGGATACAGCGAAGAAAAAACTCAGTTCTTGACTTTGAGGATCTCAGAGTCTGGTGGGTTAGACATTCCTG
>NW_007726537.1:122134-130623 GCF_000696425.1 Galeopterus variegatus | reverse complement strand
GAAGAAAAAACTCAGTTCTTGACTTTGAGGATCTCAGAGTCTGGTGGGTTAGACATTCCTGCAAGAAAGAATCCCAACATGACTGGCCAAGTCTATAACTTGTTTGGCACAGGGGGTGAAGGTACTGGGAGGAATACCTGAATTGGGGAAGGTACCAAAGAGGAGACTTTTAGGGTTAGCTAGATGGGGAAAAGAGAAAGGGCCTTTTAGACAGAAAGAATAGTCTGTGCAAAGCCCAGAGGCACCAAGGAGAGCAGCGTGCTTCCGTGCCCACTTTAACAGCAACCTTCCTTCTCTGAGGCTCAGAGGAGATGACTGAGCCAGGCTTCAAACTTAGAGCTGTCTGAATCTCAAGGCGCACATTCCCAACCACTCTGATATACTGCTGGTCTTATGGGGACGTGGTCCTCCTGCACTTAACCCATGGTCTTGCCAGTATACCCTTGGCAGGCCCTGCGTACACAATGGATTGAGGAGTTTTTAGAACCCTGGAGAGAGAGAGAGCACCAGGCTTTTTATCCTCTGATTTATATTTACTGCAAGTAACATTAAACAGCATACACAGAGAGAGAGGAAGTAGCTGTCTGTCAGGGTATGGGGCTCCTGTGGCCAAGGCTTTGGTGAGGCTGCTCCAGTGAGGATGTGGGAAAGTCAGTGCCGTGGTCCTGAGACCCCTCTCCCAGAGGCTCTCCAGCATTGATTTTAAAAAGCCTGCAAAATACTTGGCCCATTTTACAGATGGAAAAAAATGCCTTCTACAGGGAGAAGGTTTTGTCAGGAGGCTGAACTTTCTCCTAGCCTTGGAAATCACCAATTACAATTCGGCTGGGTGAACTGTCGCTCAAGGGAAG
Organism: Galeopterus variegatus; assembly: GCF_000696425.1. Taxonomy (NCBI): domain Eukaryota; kingdom Metazoa; phylum Chordata; class Mammalia; order Dermoptera; family Cynocephalidae; genus Galeopterus; species Galeopterus variegatus. Next base: position 129,772 of record NW_007726537.1, on the reverse strand, counting down.
CATGGAAAAGAGAAACAAAGCAGCAAGGGAGCAAAAAGGACAAGAATGAGAATGTAACAGAGAACTATAGGAGGCTGAACTTTCTCCTAGCCTTGGAAATCACCAATTACAATTCGGCTGGGTGAACTGTTGCTCAAGGGAAGCATGGAAAAGAGAAACAAAGCAGCAAGGGAGCAAAAAGGACAAGAATGAGAATGTAACAGAGAACTATGGAGGTCACACTTAGAGGAGGCAGAATTAACCAGGGGACAGGAAAGGGCAGAATGTCTGAAGGAAATTAAAAAAAGAAAAGAAAAGAAAACAGCGGAAAAGCAGGGAGGCAAAAATGCACTTTTTCCTAAATAAATGTCAGCTGATAATGTCCCGTCTGTGTCTACAGAGTGCTAGAGCACCTTCAGCCCTTGTCTTCAGTTCACCTTCCTCATCGCTCCCCATGAGCTGCTCATCCCTTCGTTCCTTCAACAAATATCCATTAAGACCAACTTTGGGTCAGAAACTGTTCAAAGTGCTGGGGATATAGCTGAGAACAGGCAGTAAACACGTGAGTAAGCTAATAAGCCCAGTTTAGATAGTAGAAAATGCAGTGAAGAAAATAAAACAGTAACAGGATGGGGTGTGTTAGAGAGGCTGCCCCGACTAGAGTGTTCTCCCCTGTGCAATGGGAGTAGCAACAGGATCTTCCTCACTGGGTTGCTGTGAGGGTCGTAGCAGTTAATGCATGGAAGTGCTCAGCACGGTGGGCAGGGCCTGTTTTGCAGAGGAAGTTTTGTTACCTTCATTGGATTGTGTGCTCTTTGAAGGAAAGGACTGTTGTCTGTCTTGTTTTCTGCTGTGTAGACAACCCCGTAGCACAATGTCTGGCACACGATCAGTAAATAAATTGTTGGATGAATACATAAATTCTCATTTTAGCAATAGAGAAACCAAGGCTGAGAGTTTCGAGAATTAAAACCATCCAGCTGAGTTACTGGCAGAGCCCAAGCCTTTGGATTCTCAGTCCAAGGGATTCTTAGAGCTCGGTCCTGATGCCCCTGGAGCCCACTCTTTCTCTGAACAAAGGCCAACGGAGAGTGGTGGGATGTGGTGGGAAGAGATCCAGAGAGGCCTTTGATACCACATCAAAAGTGGGCTTAAAAGGAGCCCTGTGCCCTGTGACTCTCCTTATTCTCCCAATCTTTCCTGATCAACTACAAAGGTAAGAGCCTGGCACCCACCCAAAAGACCTCTGAATTTTCTCACCCCCACTATTATGGGCTGCTCCCAGCAGTCAGCCACACTTCCTGCTACTAAACCCTTGGCTGCCAAGACAGCTTTCTTTCCTTCTTTCTGTCCCTTCCTTTTGCACACCTTGCCTAAAGCTCTCCCTCCCCCCTTCCCCTCTCATTCATTCATTTTTTTCTAGATCTCTGATCAGTATTCCTCCCCTTCTCCTTCTTTCCCTCCTTCCTTCCATCCCTCCCTTCATAAATCAATAGCCTTGCTCTTTCCTCCCTAAATTGAGGGCGGTATTGTAGTAAAACAAATTGCTGTCAACAAAAGTACATTTGCACTGTATTCATCCCCATGCAGAGAAGATTTATCAGGGTCTCTCATCCTGCATTGTTATGTAAATATGGTAATCCAGTGGAGATACAATATCTAGGGAGTCTGAGGATAAAGTCACCATAATAACTATCAATACTGGCTAGTTACCAAAAAAAAAAAAAAATCAAAACAAAAAACAACCAACCAACCAAACAAAAACTATCAGTTATCCACTGGGGCTTGGGTTTGGTTAACTCGCTCACTACCTTGCCTGCCTTATGCCTCTCCTCTTGGGGGACAACCTGACAGGTGGTGACAGCTTATAAAAGATGCTTTCTTCTTCCTTGGGCCCTAGGAAATCATTTGGGGGATCAAATGTTTGTAAAGGTAAAGTACTTGAGAAACCATAAAGTGCTACATAATTTATTGGGTATTATTATTATTTTGGCAGCTGGGCAGTACAAGAATCCAACCCTGGACATTGGTGTTATCAGCACCACACTCTAAACAACTGAACTAACTGGCCAGCCCTCAAGGAGGTTATTTCTATCATCACGTGGGCCATTTCTGTGCCTCTCTGGTTTGATAGATGTCTGCTCTGTCTACAAGCTCAGGCTAATCCCACTCTTGGGTGTCTGTAGCCTTCTTTTGCCTGCCAGCTCCTATAGGCAATGCACCCTCTTTTCCCTCTTTCTACAAGTCACTGGGCACCCACAGAATCACACTGTTTGTTTGCCGATGTTTGTTTGTCCTAGAAGTTTAATAGGAAGCTGTTGAAGGGGATGAGAATCCTGAGTAGCCCTCCACATTCCCACCACACTGGAGTGGAGAGTGGTGCAGGTCCCAAAAGAATGATGTGGAACTAGCAAGAAGGCTAGGGTCAAAGTCCTAGCCTCAGCCAGACCTCCGAGCAGCCATACCGAGGACCTCTGGATTACATATGCTGCCTTAGATTACTCAGGGGCTGTGCTCAAAGAGGCCTACACTGCCTTCTGTTTGGAAGACAGGTAGGTCTGGTGGTTAAAAGCCCAGGATCCGAGTCCTGGGTTTGAGCCCCAGCTCTGCTGCTTTCCAAATTTCCTCTCATTTTTCTCATTTGCGAAATTCCAGTGAGAATACTGTCTGCTCCTAGAGTTGTTGTAAGGAATAAATGAGACAAAGCATGTGAAGAGGTTAGCATGTACTAAAACAATTTTGTTGTTTTAAGTGTGAATCAGAATGCTTTCTAGATTGAGCCTTGTCTGTTAAAGATCTGGCCATGGGGATACAGACCTTGCCTGGTCACCCTCCCCAGGAAAGGGTCCCTGGGTCTGGGTTGTGCTGTGCCTGCTTCCTTGGAATTAGGTTGTTTCAACCCAGCAGCTCCTGGGGGCCGGAGTTGAGAGACCAGAAGAGGCACCAGAAAGGCAAGAAGAGTTTTGGGGGAGGTGGGTGTCTCTTACGTAGAAATGTCAAGAGTCAGATCTTGAAGTGCGGCAGGTGGCGGGGGTGGGGGGAGGAGGAAGAATATAGGATGTCTCTGAACTGCCAGAGTCTGGATGGGGCTGTAGCTCTGGGGCCCTAGCACTTCCTGCCACCCCCAGTCTTGGGAATGAGTCACTAGAGGGAGGAGTGATGGAGGCGTCATGCTCTGCCCACAGAGCATCGGGTTCTGTTCCCCAAAAGAGGACTGGTGGGAGGGAAAAGGAGATCCACAGCTTAGGGGCCAAGGGGAGCTAGTTATAAAGGGAGAGAGAAGTTGCTCCTCAGGCTCAGCTTACTTACTGTAAGGCCAGGGAGACAGGCCCTATCTTCCACCTCCTGTGCCAGCTTCATTGCCCATCCTGGACATGGAAAATCAATCACAATTGCTCTTCTGACTACTGCCTCTGGCTGTCCTGGGTTGACTCTATCCAGTTTTCTCCAGAGGTGGTGCTCCACATCCTTCTGGTCACCCACAGTAGGGGAGGAAACAAGGGCCACACTCCTCCACCTGGCCAATTCTGAAAGTCTCCTCTACTTCTTTTTTTTTTTTTTTTTTTAAACTCCCTATATAAAGATGACCGGTAAGGGGCTCTTAACCCCTGACTTGGTGTTGTCAGCACCACGGTCTCCCAAGTGAGCTAACCGGCCATCCCTATATAGGGATCCGAACCCATGGCCTTGGTGTTATCAGCACCACACTCTCCCGAGTGAGCCACGGGCCGGCCCTAAACAACCTTTCCCTCTGCCCCTGAACAACCTATCCATGACACTGTTGCAGCACTTGGCTCATTTTGGGGGATTTTTTCTTTCATTTTTGAGTGCCTGATCCTTCAGTCTTCTAGCTCCTCTAAGTCAGGTTCTTCTTTATGTCTCTAGAGCCCAGTCAAATGTTAGGTATAAATGTATGGATGTGGTCTTGGCGCCCAAATACTGTTCTTCCTTTTCTCTCCTTCTTTAATCACTGCTATTTTCTGACTCTTCTTTACAGTTTCCATTTACTGAGCACCTACTATGTGCCAGGTATCTTTACACATTAATTTATTTAATCCCCATAATTAACTAGTGCCCATTTTTTCAGATGAGAAAACTGAGCTCAGTTAGGTTAAGTAACTTGTCCAAGGTCATAGAGTCAGCAGGGGGCAAAACTGAGATTTGACAGCAAAGCCCTCACTTTTTTGTTGTTTTAAGAATATTTTTATTATTTTTTTAAAATACGATAATCAGACCATCTAGTTGTAACAATTTCATATAGAATTTTTAGTTAATTTGTGGGTTGCCTATTTCTTTACTGAGATGTAATTTATATACTATACATTCCACCCATTTAGATGTACAATTCAATCGTTTTTGGGATATTTACAGAGTTGTGCAACATAACTACAGTCAATCCTAGATAATTTTCATCACCTCCCAAAAAAAACCATACCCGTTTGTAGTCACTCCCCATTTTCTCCCCAAATCACCAACCCTAGGCAACCACTAGTCTACTTTTTGTCTCTATAGATTTGCTTAGTCTGGACATTTCATATAAATGGAATCATGCAATATGTGGTCTTTTGTAACTGGCTTCTTTCACTAAGCATAATGTAGTCAAGGTTCATCCATGTTGTAGCATGTGTCAATACTTGATTTCTTTTTATTGCTGAGTAATATTCTTTGATATGGATAGACCACATAGTTTTTATCCATTTTTCAGTTGATGGGCATTTGGATTGTTTCCAATTTTGGGCTATTATGTTCTTTGTGTGGACATATGCCTTCAGTTCTCTTAGGTAAATAGCTGGGAGTGGAACGACTGAGCCGTATGGTAGGTATATGTTTAATGTTGTCAGAAAATAACAGAAATACCTGAGACTGGGTAATTTATAAAGAACAGAAGTTTATTTGCTTACGATTCTGGGACAGCTGCATCTGGCACGGGCCTCAGGCTGCTTCTGCTCATGGCGGAAAGTGGTAGGACGGTGGGTACGAACAGATCACATGGCAAGAGGAAGCAAGACAGAGAGAGAGAGGAGGTGTCAGGGTCTTTTAAACAACCAGGTCTTGCAGGAACTAATAGAGTGAGAACTCACTCATTAATCCCCCCACCTAGGAAGAGCATTAATTCATTCATGAGGAATCTGCCCTCATGACTCAATCAGTTTCTGACACTGCCACACTGGGAATCAGATTTCCACGTGAGTTTTGGGGGGACAACACATCCAAATTCTATCAGAGAGAAAGGAAGAGTAGTCTTCCACATGTTGGAGTGAGCAGAACTGAAGCCATGTTAGGACCTAAAACTGTCTGGGCTGTAGGAAAAATTTTTTAAAACACAATTTTTTTTTTTTTTTTTTTTTTTTTTGTCTTTTTCCGTGTCCGGCAATGGATCGCAACCCTCAGTGTTGCCCCCGTACCGGACCGGGGACCGGCAACGGGATCACAACCCTCGGCATTGCTCCCGTGCCTCGCTCAGCCAGTGAGCGGGAACCGGTCTGCATGTGGGATCCGAACCCTCGGACGGGAGCGCCGCCGCGCTTCCCAAGCGGCGCACTATCCAGTGCGCCACCGGGCCGGCCCCACAATTTTTTTCTTAACATGCATTTCTCTGAGTTCCCTCTTTCCTCATGGTTACTTGACATTTTGAACCTTGGTTACAGGGCAGGATGACATTATTTATATAAGTGTAAATCTTTTTTTCAGACCCTGAGAAACCAAGGAAGACATCAGTAAAGATATGCTGATTCCACCCTGAAGTAAATCAAAATCCTGCAGGACTCTAAGATAATGTCAAAGATGAGAACAGAAGCCAGATGGAGCCTTGACGAGAATTTGCACCTGGCCCCTTACACCTAGCCCCTGCAGATCACGACTCTCTCTCCTGCTTTCCATTCCCTCCATTCCCTGCTTAAAAACCCCTCAGTAAATCTGAATCTTGGAGATGGTTTTAGTCTGGCCATATCCTTCAGGTTTAATGGGGAGATGGGTTAGCGTAATGTCTCCTTCAAGTTACTGGTTTGTGCTGAGTAAAGTTGCCTTCTTATTCCACCAACAATTTCAACTTTTGGGTCACTTGTTGCAGTTTTGGTGGTGGGCAGCTGGACTTGGGTTTGGTAACACATATGGAGCAAACAGAAGTGAATCTCGACGTGGGAAGGTCCCAGCCAATCAAGAGGTAGAGTCTTGGGAAATGGAATTCTTTCTCAACAGATATGTCTTCTATTAAACCCAATTTCAGCCTATATATTGGTAGATGGACTGGCTCCTTCCCTCTCAAGATCTCTTCTAAATACCTGGTGGTTATGGGGATGCATTATATGCCTTGGTTTGTGGGATTTAATGGAAGCTTCCTGTTGAAAAGCCTCATGTCTCAATAATAGGGAAAAAAAAAAAAAAGAATCTCATTTCTAACCCTTCTCTGCAGTAGGAACTGTTACAATCCCTTCTTGGTGAGTATCTTCGGAAATTAGCCTGCCCTAAGGCCTCTGTTCTAAGGAGACTGGTACATGGAGGGTGTGCATGGGTCTTTGAGGGTGCTCTGGGGTGTGCAGGGTGGGGATTGGGGCTGTGACTCTCGTGATCTGGTACTCAGCTGGGCCTGAAGTGTCTTGCTGCAATCTGTACCTTCTGTACCTCAACCAGATAATTTTTCTGCCTAGAAGCTGGTGAGGGAGTGAGGATATGGGAGGTGGGGGTACAGGCTGGAGGTGAAGTGAGCTAACCTCCCTCCTAATGGACAGAGAAAAGATGATTGAAATTGCTCATTTAGCAAATGATTTAGCCAGCTGTAGAAAATCCTATTAAATGACAATTCTTATCTCAGTCCCCTGCTCCTGGGAAGAGCAGCTCTGGGCTTTGTGAAGACCAGGGCACGGTCTCGTCTGAATACAGTCCAAAAATCATCACCAACAAGAAGCTAAAACCCTGAGACAGGCAAACGTCACCCGTGTCTCTCTGCCTCTTCCTACCCCTTCACCTAGCCCTTCATATCATCTGTCAATTATCTGGTTAGTTGAGCCTTTTCTCTGCTACTGTAATATAAATAGCAAGCATTTTATGGGTCCCTATTAAGCAATGTGATCAGCATCAATTACCTAATGAGACTCTGGAAAGTCGTGCTTTAAAATCCTGTCCTCATTTGTGACTGGGCTTTGTCTGGAACCAACATGATAATTGCAGTGACATCTAAACTAATTGCACTCCAGATGTGGGGCCTCTGTTCCCAGCCAGGGTTTGGCCCTGGAGAAAATCCACTCTCTACCAAGGGAACTGATTTCTGTACTTTGTTCTGAAAGGGAGAGTTTTATATGTCATCAGGGGGTAATGCCAGTTCTGCCCAATAGCATCAGGGCCTCTGGGCACGGAAGAAAGAGGATGAGACTAGAAGAAAGTGCAGTTACACTGGAGGTTATCAGCTTCCTGAGGGCAAGGAGTTTTGTCTGTTTTTCTCTCTGTTTCCATAGTGCCTAAAGACTACCTGGCACATAGTAGGGGCTCCATTATTACCTGATGAATGAAGGAATAGAATCCCAGGATGGTCCCTTCAGCCAGCAAGCCCTTCTTTTTGCAAGCTCTCCTCACCATCCACCGCTCCCCAGACCTAATAGGTTTTGAAGAAAATAAATGCTAGAGACTAAACGATTGGTTTTTTTTTTTTTTTTTCTTTTTTCC
>NW_007726537.1:120409-121618 GCF_000696425.1 Galeopterus variegatus | reverse complement strand
ACCCACAGCCTCGCTCAGCCAGTGAGCGGGAACCCAGCGCCTCGCTCAGCCAGTGAGCGGGAGCCGGTCCGTATGTGGGATCCGACCCCTCGGACGGGAGCGCCGCCATGCTTCCCAAGCGGCGCACCATCCAGTGCGCCACCGGGCCGACCCCTAAACGATTGGTTTTTAAAGACTTGTGAGGGGAGGCTGACTGGTTAGCTCACTTGGGAGAGCACGGTGCTGGTAACACCAAGGTCAAAGGTTTGAATCCCCCCACAGCCAGCTGCAAAAAAAGAAGAAAGTGGTAAAGGCCTGTGGTTAGTTTAGGTGTAGTTCCCTGAAGACAAGAAGAGATTTTTTGTGCTCAGTGATGATCCTTCTAGCCTGAAGATTCAGTAATTAGTAACATGAAGGTCACAGGGTAAGGATCTCTGTACAGTTCAGCTGCCTGCAAAAACAAAAGATTCAGTAATTGCCTTTTGGGCTGATGGCCTGAGATACAGTAAAGTTTCATTTTCTTTCTCTCTAAACATCCCCTACACAGCTAGGATAAGGATTATATTCTGTTTGTTTTTTTTTCCAGAGCAACACAGGTGGTCCCTTTCTCCATCACTTTTCTTAACTCCTCTCTTGGATAAGCTTTTTTTTTTCTTTTTTGGCGGCTGGCTGGTATAGGGATCCTGGTGTTACAAGGCTGCACCCTAAACCACTGAGCAAACTGGCCAGCCCCGCCTCTTTCAGATAAGAAACAGCTTGAAGGCACTTGCCAAATCTATTTGTCAATTTTCAGTTGTCAAGCTGGCTGGTTAGCTCAGTTGGTGATAGTGTCACCTTGTAATACCAAGGTCAAGGGTTTGGGTCACCATATTGGCCAGCCACCAAGAAAAATAATAAAAAAAATTTTTTTCAAGTGTCATTTATTCAGTGTCTCAGCAGTGTTTGACCTTGTTGATCACACCCTTCTTTTTGAAACTCTGCCTTCACCTGACTTCCTGGACACCAACACTATCTTGGTTTTCCTCCTGTTTTCCTAGCAGTTCCTTTCCCTATCTTCATGCCCTTTGCATGTTCAAGGCCCCAGGGATCTGTCTTCTATCCACACTCATTTCTAAGTGATTTTCTCCAGCGTCAATATTTATTTATTTATTTATTTATTTACTTTTTGAGCTGCTTACCGCTTTATTGGACCATCATTTATACTAAACTTTTCCATGAAAGGGTCATGTA
>NW_007726537.1:85503-117408 GCF_000696425.1 Galeopterus variegatus | reverse complement strand
GACCCATATGTCGTTAAGTAGAATGTTATTTAATTTCCATGTGTTTGTATAGTTTCGAACAGCATCAATATTTAAATACTTTTTGTACTCATGACTCCTAATTTATATCTCTAGCTTGGACCTATCTTCTGAGTATCAGACTCAGATATCCAATGCAACCTAACATCTCCACTTGTATGTCTAATAGGAACCTCAAACCTTTTGTGTCCCCAAGAGAATTCTCGATTCTTGCCCCTCCTTGCCCACATTCCCTGCATCCCCTTGAGACCCAATTCCCTCTAAGAGGCATCTCCATTCACATTTCTACTCAAGTAAGATGCCTAGGAATCATCCCTGACTCCTCTCTTTCCTTCAGTCTGCACATTCAGTTTATTAGTTAGCTTGTTTTGTTTTTGGCAGCTGGCTGATATGGGGATCGGAACCCTTGACCTTGTATCAGTTAGTTTTGTAAACTGTATCTTTAAAATATATTCTGCATCTGGCCACCTCACACCAATTTTATCATTACCATCCTAGTCCAAGCCATCATCCTCTTTCATCTAGGTAACTGTAATAGCTTCCTATACTGATCTCCCGACTTCCACCCTTGCTCCTTACTTCATAATCTATTTTCAACTTAGCAGTCAGAGTAGTCTTTTAAGAATATTAAGTGGATACAAAATTGTAGAGAGACAGGAATAATTTGACATAGACTACAGTCAACAACAAAGTACTGTTTGAATAGTTAGTCAAGATGATGTTGAATGTTCCCAACACAAAGAGGTGACAAATGTTTGAGGTGATGTATATACTAAGTGCCCTGATATGATCATTGCACATAGTATGAATGTATACAAACATCATATTGTACTTCATAAATATATACAATTATCATGGGTCAATTAAGAAAAATAAACTAAAAAGAGAAAAAAAAAAGAGGGAGAGAGAGAGAGAGAGAGAGTAGAATAATAGTTACCAGAGGCAGGGAAAGGGAGGGGAAAGTGGGGGAAGGGGAAAGGTTGTTAGACTGTGACAAAGTTACAAAGTTACAGCTAGATAAGAAGAATAAGTTCTGGTGCTGTAGGATGACAATAGCAAGGATCTTGAATGTTATAAACACAAAGAAATGATAAATGTTTAGGTGATATGGTCAAGGATTCAAATCCCTGCACCACCCACCTGCCAAAAAAAAAATGTTTAGGTGATATATATGTTAACTATTCTGATTGGATCATTATGGAATATATGCATGTATTGAAACAACAAACTGTATCCCATAAACATATACAATAAAAAAATACTAAAATAAAATTTTAGAAAAGAATATTAAGTCAAATCTTATCTCCCTTCTGCTCAAAGTTGTCCAATGAGAAGGTGCTCGACATTATTATTCACCAAGGAAATGCAAATTAAATCCACAGTGACATACCATTATATATCTGCTAGAATGCTAAAATTCTGACAACATCAACACCAAGTGTAGGCAAGGACATGGAGCAACTGGAACTCTAATTCTGTTGGATCGAGCAGGACTAAAGCCATGTTGGGACCTAAAACCACATGGGCTCTAAAAGATTTTTAAAAGATCCAGTTTTTTTTTCTTGGCATGCATTTCTCTGAGTTCCCTCTTTTCCCGTGGTTATTTGATACTTTGAACCTTGGTTATGGAGCAAGATGACATTATTTACATGAATGTAAAGTTGTTTTTTAGCCAACCTGAAGCTGAAGACTTGCACGTACTATCCAGACCCTGAGATAAGTATGTGAGCAGAAATCAGACGAGGCCTTGGCAAGACCTTGTATCTGACTCGTAGACACAGACTCCTCATAGCTCATGTACCCTTCTCTCCTACTTTTCATTTCCTATGTTCCATTCCCTCATCTCTCCCTTTAAAAATTCCTCGGTAAATCTAAGTCTTGGAGGTGGGATAGCATACCATCTCCTTCAGCTGAATACATCTGCTTTCCTAAACACCAACCATTTGACTTCTGAGTTTTTTTTCTTTCCTTCTCGTGAGGGCGGGCAGCTGGACCTGAGTTCAGTAACAATTCACTGCTGTGGAAATGTAAACTGGTAAATGCATTTAGGTAAACCAGCAGTTTCTACTAAGCTAAACATATACCTTCCTATTACCTAACATTTCACTCCTAGGCAAATACCCAAGATAAGTGAATATATATGTCTATGAAAAGACATGTACAACAATGTTCATAAAAACCTTTTTCATAATAGCCCTAAACTGGAAAAAACCTAAATGTACACCAATTGGAGAATGGCTAAATAAATTGTGGTATACTCACTCAATGGAATACTACACAGCAATAATAAAGAATGAACGATGAATATATCTAAACTAATGTTGAACTTCTGGCCTCCTGAATTAATAAATTATGGTTGTTTTAAATTGCCAAGGTTGTGGTAATTTTTTATGGCAGCCCTTGCAAACTAAAATACAGAACTTACTATGGCTTACAAGGATCCACATGATGGGTATAGAATTTCAGTTTTACAAGATGAAAGGGGTTCTGAAGATTGGTTGCACAATCATACCTAATAATAAAACTATAACTTAAAAAATGGCTAAGATGGTAAATTGTATGTTATGTGTTCTTTACCACAATTAAGAAAATAAAATAATAAAACAAAATAAAATAAAAGGCCTCACATGATCTGGCCCTTGCCTACCTCTCAATGTAGCTTCATTACTCACTTGGCTCCAGGCTCACTGATGTTGAGCATACCAAACATGCCCTCATCTCAAAATCTTTGCATTTCTTGATGCCTCTGCCTGGTAAACTCTTTCACCTAATACTTGCATGGCTCCCCCTCTCACTTCATTCAGGGTCAGTTCTAATTTCACTTTTGAGAGGCCTTCCTTGACCACCATATCTAAAATAGGCACCATTCTATCACTTGCTATCCCATACCCTGCTTTATTTTTCTTCAAAGCACTTTTTAAAAAATAAACTTGTTATTCTAGAATAGTTTTGTATTTACAGAAATCCACTTGGAAAGACAGTACAGAGTTTCCATATACCACATGCCTAGTTTCCCTTCTATTATCAACATCTTAAATTAGTGTGATAAATTTATTACCATTATAGAACCAATATTGATTTATTATTCTTTTTAATTTTTATTATTTATTATTACAAATTGTGATTTTTCTTTATGCCCTTTACCCGACCTATCACTCCCCAAACCCCCTCACTCCTTCCCCCCAATCTCAAGTGTCCTTAGGTTTCTTCTCTCCTTCTGAAAGTTCAAAATATTGTTGTGGTCTTTTTCTTTCTTTCTTTCTTTTTCTCCAGACTCATCCATGTTGCTACAAATGGTAGAATTTCATTCCTTTTTATGGCTGAGTAGTATTCTATTGTGTATATATACCACATTTTCCTTATCCAGTCATCCATCAATGAACACTTAAGTTGGCTCCATATTTTGGCTATTGTAAATAGAGCTGCAGTGAACATGGGAGTGCAGGTGGAAATCTTCATCATCATTACATGATGATTTCCGTTCCTTTGGATATATACCCAGCAGTGGGATTGCTGGATCATATCTATAGTTGTTTGAGGAATCTCCATACTGGTTTCCAAAATGGCTGCACTAATTTGCAATCCCACCAACAGTGTAGAAGAATCCCCCTTTCCCTGCATCCTCACCAACATTTGTTATTCTCTATGATATGTTATTCTTAACTAAAGTCCATACTTTATTCAGATTTTCTTAGTCTTTAGTGCTGTCCAGTTAGCTCAGTTGGTTAGAGTGCAACTTTGTAACACCAGGGTTAAGGATTCAGATCCCCGTACAGCCAATCTTTTTTCTGTTCCAGGATCTCACATTACACTTAGTCATTATTTGCTCCTTAGGCCCCTCTTGGCTGTGACAGCTTCTCAGACTTTCCTCATTTTTGATGATCTTAACACTTTCAAGGAGTAGTGGTCAGGTATTTTGCAAAATTTAAATTCAATTGGAATTTGACTAAGTTTTTCTCATGGTTATACTAGAGTCATGGGTTTTGGGGAGGAAGACCACAGAAGTAAAGTACCATTCTCATCACGTCATACCAAACAACATGACTTATTACCTTTGAATTTAACCTTGATCACCTGACTGAGTTTGTTTGCCACTTCTTCTCCCTCTTCTCATCCTACACTCTTTGGAATAAAGTCACTATTCACAGCCCACACTGAAGGAATGGAGAGTTGTAATCCACCTCTTTTTTTTTTTGTCTTTTGTCTTTTTCCGTGTCCGGCAACGGATCGCAACCCTCAGTGTTGCCCCCGTACCGGACCGGGGACCGGCAACGGGATCGCAACCCTTGGCGTTGCTCCCGCGCCCCGCTCAGCCAGTGAGCGGGAACCGGTCTGTATGTGGGATCCGAACCCTCGGGCGGGAGCGCCACCGCGCTTCTCAAGCGGCGCACTTATCCAGTGCGCCACCGGGCCGGCCCAAGTAATCCACCTCTTTGAGGGAGGAGTGTCTAAATTATTTGGAGTTCTACAAGGAAATTTGTCTCCTTTCCCCCATTTGTTTGTTTATTCAGTCAATTCATTTATATTAGCATGGGCTTATGGGTATTCATTTTATGTGTTGGGTTATAATCCAATAATACTTCATTTAGTTGCTCAAATTTTTCCAAATTTGGACAGTGGGAGTTCCTTCAGTTGGTTTCTATGTCCCTTTAACATACCCCCAGCATGTGCTTTTATCTGAGCTCTTCCTTTCTTCCCAGCTCTATAGCATCCTCCAGGCTCATATTATATATTTCCTGCCCCAAACGTAGAATCAGCCATTTCTCTAAGTAAGGAGACGTGGTTTCTTTTATTACACAGAAGTTTTACTATCTGAAATTATTTCTTTGCATTCTATCTGTATCTTCCACTAGAACATTAGGTCTTTGAAAACAGGATCTTTCTGCTGTTCACTGCTCTATCTCCACTACCTAGAATAGTATCTGGCATGCAGGAGGACATTAATAAAAGTTTAGTGAATTAATGAATAAATGAATAAGAATAAGTATTTTGCTTTTTTTATATATATGCATTCCTCATGGTGTTATGATAGTCACAAGAATTATATCGAAGGACAGCTGTTTAGCTGGATGGACACATGGATGTATGAATGGACAAATGAATGAATGAATGAATGAATAATTAAACAGATGGATAGATTATTGAATGTATGAATGAGTTGAGAAACAGACGGATGGAAGTTGGTGCCACTACTATACACTCTACTTATTCATGATAGAAATTGGGTGATGAGAGGCTGGCCAGTTAGCTCAGTTGGTTAGAGCATGGTGTTGATAACACTAAGGTCAGGGTTCAGTCCCTGTACTGGCTGCCAAAAACAACAACAACAACAAAAATACAGCTTTTTAGTAACTGAGTGATGAGGGGCCTTATTCTTGATTCCTTCCACACTTTCACTTCCCACATTCGATCAACCACTAAGTCCTACCACTTTTACATCTCACATGTCTCTCAAACCCATTCCCTTTTCCCAACTGCTATTGCTCTCTTCCTCTCTTGCCTGGATGTGGCTACAGCCTCCTAACTCATCTCTCTGCTTTCTGCCTTGTTCCCAGCTCCACTGCCAGCCATATTGCCGCCAAAAGGATCATTCTAAAGTACAACTATGCCTGTGTCACTCCCCTGCTGAAACTCTTAAAGTAAAGGCTAAACTCCTTAGCATGATGACCTGGACGTTGATCACTTCTTTAGCCTCTCCCCTTGCCATTCTCTACCTTGCACTGATTCTTATGCCTCAGAAATACCAAACTGCTTGTAGTTCCCACCAGGGATCATGCTGCTGCTGCTGTGTCCTTTGTTCATACTAGTCCCCCCTACCTGGAATGCCTTTTCCTCACATCCATAGCTCAGAATTCTTACTGCATCAATCTGTTGAAAGAATGTACTTTTGCAATTGTGGTTATGCTTATTAGCAGGGCCAGGACTAGGATGCAAAATTTAAGGAGAGCTGTACAAATGAGAGTGACTATGTCCTTAAATCTTGTGCCCTGGGTGCCCCACTTGACTCACCCTGGTTTTGGCCCTAGTCTCTTATCTAAGATTGGGAGCTTCCTAAGGGCAAGAACTTTGTCTTTTATTCCTGCAATCCCTTGCACAATGACTGGTGCCTAGTAGGTGCTCAGCAAATGTCTGTGGGAGGGAGGAAGGAGAGATGAATGAGAGGTCCACTGCCTGGGCCTCAAATCCAGATTCTATCTCTTACTGGCCATGGAAATTTGAACAAGTTACTTTCATGTTTCTCGGTTTCTTCATCTGTGGAAAAGAAATAATAATATATCCACTATGGGCCGGCCTGGTGGCGCACTGGAGAGTGCGCCGCTTGAGAGCACAGCGGCGCTCCCGCCAAGGGTTCGGATCCCATGTGGAGACCGGTTCCCGCTCACTGGCTGAGCGCGGTGCGGGTGCAACACCGAGGGTTGCGATCCCATTACCAGTCAGTAAAAAAGACAAAAAGGAAAAAAAAAATATATATATATATATCCACTATGAATTTTCTTTTTCCATTTTAAGGGAAATTACCCATTTCATCAAAATTTTCAAATATATTACCTTAAAAGTCCTTTACAGTATTCTAGCTTTAAATTTTCTACTATATCTATAATTACAACCCCTTTAAAAATTTTTGATATTGTTTATTTATGCCTTATCTTTTTCTTGATTGAGCTTTTCTAAAAGTTTTATTGATCCTCTATAATATCTTTATTTTTTAATTATTTATTAATTATTCATTCATTCATTCATTTTTGTCTTTTATGATTTTTTCTTCCTACTCTCTTTCAGATTAATTTGCTCTTTTTTAACTTTTTCAGTTGGATGCTTTTTTCAGCTTTTTTTTTTTTTCTTTTTTTCTTGTTTTTTGGCAGCAGGCTGATATGGGGAACCTTTTTTTCCCTTTAAGTACTATTTTATCTGCCTTCCACAGCTATCTTTCATTTCTAAATATCTCCATTTTGATTTCTTTTTTATCCCGTGAATCTAGAAGTGTTTTAAACACACGGGGCCCTTGTTATCTTTCTGCTGAGTTCTATTACCTAGAGAAAGTGGTCTACTGATTTTTTGGTATCTGATGAGATGTGCTCTCTGGCCTAGTATGTGATCAGTTTTTTTTATTTTTACTTTTATTTTTTTAAAAAACAATGACTGGTAAGGGGATCTTAACCCTTGACTTGGTGTTGTCAGCACCACGCTCTCCCAAGTGAGTCACAGGCCGACCCTTGTCATCAGTTTTTTTAGATGTTCAATAGGTGCTTGAAAAAATAATAGTTGGCTGCCTCATGGCATTATTGTGAGGATAAATGTTAGATTATATATATACAAAGCAGTTAAAACAGTGTTAGCACTATCTCAAGAAGTGGTGGTTCTTGTTGTTGTCATTATTGCTGGTGGATGACAGTCTCAGTTGTTGCTCTGTGTGTCACTACATGCCCTGGGAATTGGGGAAATTGAGCCCTCTCTTGCAAGTCAGTGCTCTACGGTTGCGTCGATTAATCTTTGATACACATGGAAAGCACCACTCAGCTCATTAGAAGGGAAAAAGTTTGGAGCTTGAATCAGACTGACCTGTGTTGGGGCCCTGGCTTGGCCCCTCACAAGCTGTGTGACACTTTCCCTCCCCCAAACTCCACTTTTCTTGTATGATCTTGAACTTGCAGAGTTGTTGGGAGGATTAATGTGAAAGCCTTCAGCATAGGGCTTTACATGAAGTAGACCTTTGATAAGTGTTGGTTTAGGTATATTTCCCTTTCCTTCCACAGAGCCTGCAGGGACAGAGAGGAAGTGAAGTTAGAGCTGTAATGGTACAGTCATCTCCATCCACTCTCCTTTCCTGGACTTCTCTCCTTAGAAAGCCTCCTTCCCATTGCAAGATGGCACTTCTCCGATGCCTCTCCCCAGAGAGCAGCTTGAAACCATCTGTGACTGAGGGAGAAGGGAAAGGGAAGAGAAGTGGATGTTGGCACATGCAAATCAGCACCCAGCCTTCTGTGGAGTTAGCATGACACCTGCTTGGACAAAATTCTCACTTTTTCTCTTATTTGGAGCAGCCCAATCAATTTCTCAGGGCACCAGTTATCACATTCCAGAGATGACAACTCCTAGGACCCTCAGTGAAAGCAGGATCATCCTCCTTGGTGGCCACACAAACTTGGGACTTGCCTCTGCCCTTCCTGACATCTCAAGGTTGGATCAACATCTCAGGGGCACCCCTGCCTTGTCCTGGATTTGTTGCGGAGCCTCCTTTCAACACTAACTGTGACTTCTCCTACCTTCTCTCCTTTAAGCCTCGATCTCACTGATCAGGGTGGGTTGGCTAATTTTCCTATCTTTGCATCCAAGGATGAGGAGGCATGAAACACAGAAGCACAGCGGGCAGAGCTAAAGGGAGCAGAGTAAGGTACGCTCTGGACAGGGGTGTTTCAAAAGTGCTCTAAGACAAGGATAGTCATTTTGCCTCCATTCTCAATGCTATCTCTAGTTTCTCTGCCTCTTCTCATTTTGTCTTCCCACCCTAATTTCCACACATAGATTGCACAAGGCTCATTTTTTCTGCTCCTGCCTCCAGGCCATTAGGAACCATGTTCACTGGCTCCAATGTCTGTTTTCCAGTCATGATCAGGCCTTCAGTGCCCCTTGGTAATCCTTGTAATCTCTTTCATTTTCCTGTTGTGGGCATTTGGGGTTGTTCCCAGTTTTAGCTATTATGAATAATGTTGCTATGGGCATTCTCATACTTGTCTTTTTGTGGACATATGTTTTTCTTGGGTAAAATATTTAGAAGTGGATTTGCAGGTCACAGGGTAGATGTATATATTTAGCTTTACAAGAAAGTGCCAACAATTTTTCAAAATGGTGTACTAGTTGGGGCCCTTATTAAAAAGAAAGATCCCTGGGCTCCATGCCAGACTTACTAAATCAGGATATTCCAGGAATAAAGGCCAGAATGCTGTAAATTTTAAAAAGCTACCCATGTGATTTTAATGCAGCTGGTACATTGACTGATATTTGGGAACCACTGGACACCACTTAGTATCTTTTTTTTTCATTTTTCCAACAAATTTATAGGTTTTAATTTTGGGAGACCTTTACACGCAGGCAACATTATGAATATACATATGAATGAATATATATTTATATATATGAATAATGAATTAGTGTATGTATAATGAATATATATGTACATATATAATTAGAGGTCATTTTGAACTCAGAAAATAGTTGGTTTGGCACAGTCACCTACAGCAATATTTGACCTAGAGCAGGCACAGCAAACTGCATTCTAATCAAGTTCATTTATAATAAACACATACCCACCTTCCCTACTACTACCTCTGTCAATATCTTTTTTTTAAAAAGTTTTACTTTCCAAAATACATTGTAGTTGATTTTGATGCCTCTTTACCCATTCCTCTCCATCTTCCCTCCACCCCCCACATCGTATCTGTTTACTTGACTTAAATAGTTCAAGGAATTTTTGTGGTTATTCTGTCTTCAACCCCCACCCCTCTTTATTTGTTTGCGTGTTTATTTATTTATTTATTTTTAGCTCCCACAAATAAGTGAGAACATGTGGAATTTCTCTTTCTGTGCCTGACTTGTTTCACTTAATATAATTTTCTCTAAGTCCATCCACGTTGCTGCAAATGGTAGCATTTCGCTTTTTTTTTTAATAGCAGAGTAGTATTCCATTGTGTAGATGTACCACAGTTTCCTTATCCACTCATCAGATGATGGACATTTGGGCTGGTTCCAGCACTTGGTTATTGTAAATAGTGCTGCAATAAACATTGGAGTACAGGTATCCCTTCGGCATGATGATTTCCATTCCTCTGGGTATATTCCCAGTAGTGGAATTGCTAGATCATATGGTAGATCTATCTGTAGTTGTTTGAGAAACCTCCATATCATTTTCCATAAGGGCTGCATTATTTTGCAGCCCCATGAACAGTGAATGAGAGTTCCTTTTTCTCTGCAACCTCTCCAGCAGTTATCATTCTCAGTCTTTTGGATGTTAACCATCCTAACTGGAGTGAGATGGTATCTCAAAGTGGCCTTGATTTGCATTTCCCAGATGCTAAATGAGGTTGAGCATTTTTTCATGTGTCTGTTGGCCATTCATATATCTTCCTTTGAGAAATACCTATTCAGCTCCTTTGCACCTTTTTTAATTGGGTTATTTGTTTTTTTGCTGTAAAGTTGTTTGAGTTCCTTGTATATTGTGGATATTAATCCTTTGTCAGATGTATATTTTGCAAATATTTTCTCCCATTCTGTTGGTTGTTCTTTTACTCTGTTGATTGTTTCTTTTGCTGTGCAGAAGCTTTTTAGTTTGATATAATCCCATTTGTTTATTTTACTTTTAGTTGCCTCTGCTTTTAGGGTCCTATTCATGAATTCTGTACCCACTCTTACTTCCTGGAGGGTTTCCCCTATGTTTTCTTTAAGGAGTTTTATTGTTTCAGGGTGTATATTTAATTCTTTAATCCATTTTGAGTTGATTTTGGTATATGGTGAAAGGTACGGGTCTAGTTTCATTCTCCTATATGAGTATCCAGTTTTCCCAGCACCACTTGATGAAAAGGCAGTCTTTTCCCCAATACATACATAGATTTGCTACCTTAGTCAAAGATCAGATGCCTGTAGGCATATTGACTGATTTCTGGGTTCTCTATTCTATTTCATTGATCCATGTGTCTATTTTTATGCCAGTACCATTCTGTTTTGGTTACTATAGCTTTGTAATATAGTTTAAAATCAGGTAGTGTTATGCCTCCAGCTTTATTTTTTTTTGCTCAGGATTGCTTTGGCTATGCATGGTCTTTTGTTGTTCATATAAATGTCTGGATAGCTTTTTCCATCTCAGAGAAAAATGTCATTGGAATTTTGATGGGGATTGCATTGAATCTGTAGATCACTTTGGGTAATATGGACATTTTCACAATGCTAATTCTTCCAGTCCAAGAGCATGGGATATCTTTCCATCAAACCCAGTACTTCCTTGAGAATTTCTTGAAGTCGTGCTGTAGTGAACTCCCACAGTATTTTTTTTGTCTGAGAAATATACTGTTTGTCCTTCATTTTGGAAGGATAGGCTTGCTGTGTAGAGTATTCTTGGCTGGCAATTTTTGTCCTTTAGTGTTTTGAATATATCATCCCATTCTTTTCTGGCTTTTAGGGTTTCTGATGAAAAGTTTGATGTTATTCTGATTGGGGCTCCCTTGTAGGTGACTTGCCACTTCTCTGTTGCAGCTTTTAAGATTCTCTTTTTGTCTTTGAATTTTGTCAGTTTGATTATCACATGTCTTGGAGAGGAATGTGATTTGGTGATCTTTGGGCTTCCTGAATCTGGAAATCTGTGACTTTCCCTATACCTGAGAAGTTTTCTGCTATTATTTCATTGAATATGTTTTCAATGCCATTTCCTTTTTCCTCCCCTTCTGGAATACCCTTGATTTGGATATTTGAGCGCTTAATGTTGTCAGTTGTTGCTCTTCGATTTTCTTCAATTTTTTTTTGGGACCGGCAACGGGATCGCAACCCTCGGTGTTGCTCCCACACCTTGCTCAGCCAGTGAGCGGAAACCGGTCTGCACGTGGGATCCGAACCCTCGGCGGGAGCGCCACCACACTTCCCAAGCGGAGCACTGTAGCAGTGCGCCACCGGGCCGGCCCAATTTTTTTAAATTCTTTTTTCTGGGCCGGCCCGGTGGTGTACTGGAGAGTGCGCCGCTTGGGAGTGCGGCGGCGCTCCCGCCGAGGGTTCGGATCCCATGTGGAGACCGGTTCCCGCTCACTGGCTGAGCGCGGTGCGGGCGCAACACCGAGGGTTGCGATCCCGTTGCCGGTCAGTAAAAAAGACAAAAAGGAAAAAAAAAATTCTTTTTTCTTTTTTCTGGTCTTCCTGTGTTAATTTAAACCAGCCTGTCTTCAAGGTCAGAAATTCTCTCTTCTGCTTGTTCAAGTCTGCTGGTTAAACTCTCCGTTTTGTTTTTTTTATTTCATTGAATGAATCCTTCAGCTCCACAAGCTCAGCTATATTCTTTTTCAAGGCATTGATTTCTTTGTACATTTCTTCTTTCAGATCCCATATATTTTTTCTCATTTTATTGTGTTGTCTAACTGAGTTTTCTTGTATCTCATTTAATTTCCTTAGAATTGTTACTCTAAATTCCTTGCCTGTCATTTCGAAGACTTCCTGTTCTATAGGACCTAGCACTTGAGAGTTATTATTTTCCTTTGGTGGCGATGTACTTTCTTGATTTTTCATATGTCTGGTATCTTCCCTTTGGTGTTTTTCATTGTGGCCAGGGGTATCACAGTCCACTCATTTCACCCTGATGTCTGGCTTGGATCCTGAAGGGACTGCTGCTTCTGGGCAGCAGGAACTAGCCTGGGCCAGAAGTCCTGCCCCACCTGTCTTCTCTGGCTCAGCTGGCTCGGGGTGTGGGGGCTCTGAGCCTCTTAAGTCTCTCCCGGAGGCGGGGATTGGCCTGGGCTGGAAGGCCCACCCTGCCTGCCTTCTCTGGCCCGGCTGGCTTGGGGTGTGGGAGCCCCAAGGCTGTTAGGTCTCTCCCGGTCGTGGATCGGCCTGGACTGGAAGTCTTGCCCCGCCTGCCTTCTCCAGCCCAGTGGGCTCAGGGCGTGTGGGCCCAGAAGCTCTAAAGTCTCTTGACGCAACGGGGAACAACTTGAACTGGGGTCCCAAGGTGTGTGGCTCCCGTCCACTCCAGCACAGATCTTGGGTCCTCTGTCACTGCTCCTCAATAGCTGCAAATTGGTCACTCTGTGGGAGAGAGCAACACCAGGAACTGAGTACTCCACCATCTTGACCGGAACCAGTATCTTTACTTTCTTGTTTTCCATTCCCTCCTCAATGAATGTAATTCTGGCCACCATGTATCATGGTTGCAGATAATGAAATAGTTGAGTAACAGTGATTTAAGCAGTAAGGACATTTATTTATCTCACATAACAAAAAATCCAGAAGTAGGTGGCTCCAGGTTTGATAATTCACCCACTCAGTAATGTCATCAAAGACACAGGCTTTTATCATGTTCCTCTTTGTCATTCTCAGTGTGTTTGTTACATTCTTAGGCTCATCCCTTCATAGTCCTAAGGTGACTGCCACAGCTCTGAATAGCACAAGCTCACATGACAATTTCCAAGGCTGGAAAGAAATGGGTTAAAGATTTTTCCCTGAACAAATCTCTTGTATCAGGGGTGGTGATGGGGATCTTTTCCAGAAGCTTCCAGAAGACTTCCTCCCAAGTTTCATGGTCCAGAACTGAATCACATGTCTATCCCTAGGTTTAAAGGGGATGAGGGGAAGGGATGTTGGAAAAGTATCTTGCACTTTTGAGCCCCTATAGTGGGAGGTAGTCACTGCCAATAAGGAAGAAGAGAGGGAAAAGATCTTTTGGGTAGGTAATCAACTGTGTCTCCCACAAGACCTCACCAAAACTATTCTTAGAAGGTCATCTTAATTGCAGATCCAATGACTTCTTTCTAGTTTTCCTTGTACTTGACCTCTCTGTGGTGTTTTACAATGTTGGCTCCCTCATTCTTAAAACTCTTTTCTTGGTTTCTGCTAAATATTCCCTCCACTTCTCTGGTCATTTCTTCTCCTTGGGCTCCCCTCTACTACCTTTATTCTCTTTGTATGTTGGTATCATCCTGGGTTTTGAACCAGATCCTGTTTGGGCACCTCTGAACATCTAAGCCAGGCAATCCATCCTAACCATGTGACCAAAACCTAATGAGAGTTGTCTGTGGCCCACCCCTTGGACCCATGTGTTTGGCCATGGGCTTCCGTACTGCCCTACATTCCTGATTCTTCTGTCATGTCTCTGTCTCCTTTCTCCATTACAGAGCTGTTGCTCTTGATAAGGTCCTTACCAGATTTTTCTGAACAATAGACTTAAAAAAAAAAAGTTATTTATAACCTCTTGTAGGATAGGTATTGGAACTGAAGGGCCGTTTGTTTTCTCACACATTCTGAGATTTTGGAATAGAAGCTGAGTTGCTTTGCAAAATAAGTGGATGATGAATGTGGAGTCCCAGAGTTTAAAAGCTCAAGAAAAGAAAGACTAGAGTCAGTTGAGAGCTGGGCAATGAAAGAGTTGAGAAGGACTTGTGACTATGTAAGAGAATTTGTTCTTTTTTTTTCTTTATTTCTTTTCTTTTCTTTTTCTTTTTTCCTGTTCTTACATAAAAGAATTTGGATAGACATGTCGAAAGCTGATTTTGCAAATGAAGCAACGTGTGTACAAATTTTCATTGAAAACTTCTGAAGCCACCATATTGGTTGTGTAACTTGATTTCAGATGGACACCAGTGAGGGGTCACAGGTTTTATGAAACTGGCAGTTTGGACAGCCCCACATCTGAGTCACATTCAGATTATTAAAGCCTCTCACTGATCTCTCTGCCACTGGATTTGTGCCCCACCCAGTGCTCCCTTGTAGCTGCAGAGTGATCTTTTTAAGGCACAAACCCAGGTCACTTCCCAGTTTAAATCCTTTAATTCTTCCCCCATTGGTCTTTCTCAAACCTGGGGTTCGGGGATCCCTAGGGACACATTCTCAGGTGTTTTGAGTACCCTTTAATTTTACTATTTGTTTTAATTTCAGGATTAATCTTTAAAAAAATAAGATAAGAAAAGTCTGTAATACCCAGATTACTTAACCAAGCACTTTCAGGACATTTTAGTCCCTTGGTTTGCACTTGTACTTATTGAGTGAGTTGGTGCCAAGTGATCTTCTGAAATGACAGTGTTTAAATTTTAATGCTGTAATTATTTTTATCTTGTTGTTCACAAATATATCCTTAGTACCTAGAACAACTGTGCCTGGCACATTGTAGGTGTTTAATAAAGATTTGTTGAATAAAGGAATGGATAGGGCTGGACAGTCAGCTCAATTGTTTAGAGTGTGGTGTTATAACACCAAGGTCAAGGGTTTGCATCCCCTTACCGGCCAGATGCCAAAAAATAAAAATAAATAAATAAGTGAAGGAATAAATGGAGTTTCTCAGACTAGATTCTGCGATCCTTGGGGATCTCCTACAATCTGAAATCATCTCAGCATGGTCTTGTGAGACTCTTCACAATCATGCTAGGAATTCTCAACCAGTAGTTTTACCAGACAGTCTGGGCAGGGTGTGGGGGCATAGTCTTCTTCAGAAAATAAAGAAAGTGAAAGTATAAAGGATTTATGTACATTTTGACAGGACAGACGTGAAATGCAAATGGTTGCAAATATAATGCAAATGACATGCAACTCCTCATGTAAATGAGTATCCTGTCTTAGGAATCAACTGCCAGGTATTCACTAATTTGTCGGCAGTAAATCTTTCAGGGGCTTGGGATGCAAGTTGTTTTGGTGGAGATGTGAGTGTATTGGGAAGAAAAGAGTGGTGGGAAGGGGTCTCTCAAGGAGGAGTCAGTGGGTGCTATAAACCTGTTAGTATGAAGCTTAATATAGTATATAGCTTAATATGAAGTTATTCTGCAGTGATAATCCAACAGCTGGCCTCTTGTAACTGGCAGAGGGTTGGGGAAATGAAATTTGACTCCTTTGGTTGCTTCATCTTCTGTCCCACCCATCTCACACCATCTGGCCTTGGTCTACAGGAGTAGGAGTAGTGAGTCAGAGATCTCTGGTCCCATGTCCTCACCGTAAAGAACACAGAAGAGCCTGAGATAAGAGCTCTTGTAAATCATATCTGGAGGAGGTTAAGAGCATGGTGTGGAGTTCTGCATTTCCTAATCTCATGACGAGCAGGATTTAGCTGAATTTCTAGGCCTGTTAGAAAAAGATGGATGGTTACAGAAATGGGGGCTTTCTGAGAAGTATAGCTGCTTAATTTCAGTGCCAATGATGCAGTGTCTCACAAAATTGGGAAGCTTACTTGGAAATCTAAAGAAAAAAATGTAAACTGTGATTTTTTCATTATAAAAACCCATTCTTCCCTGTCGTCGGTATGAAAGGAAATTTTTGGTTATACAGACTCTTCCCCAATGATTCTAAAAATATTGGACAAATGAAATAAAAAGATGTTTAGCAGATATATTTTAACATAACTCGAAATCTGTTTTTTCTCTGACGCTTTGCTTTGCAATCAGACCTGGGTTCAAATACCCACCTCCCAGCTATATAAAATTGGGCAACTTACTCAATTTTTCTGAGATTTAGTTTCCACATCTGTAAAATAGGAATAATAGAATGCTCATAAGTTTGCTGAGGGTTAAATGAGATAATGCATGTACATAACACAGTGCCTGGCTCATAGTAAACATTCAATAAATGTAGCTATTTGCACTGGTCATCCATGGACTTGCTACCTGGAGTCCATCCATCCTCTATCTGAGAACAGTACCCAATTTCCTTCTGGTAAACCATCATTCCGTCCTCAGTCCATGTGGTTCTAATAAAACTGACTGTCCTCAGCACCAGGAGTAGTGCATGTGATTTATCTTTTTTTTTTTTAAAAAAAAGATGACTGGTAAGGGGATCTCAACCCTTGGCTTGGTGTTGTCAGCACCACGCCCAACCAGTGAGCAAACCGGCCATCCCTATATAGGATCTGAACCCATGGCCTTGGTGTTATCAGCACTGCACTCTCCCGAGTGAGCCACGGGCTGGCCCATGTGATTTAGGTTTAAGTTAATCAGACTATTCTATCCTCAGGCCACCGTGATTGATTCAAGAATGGAAACATACATTGAGTTATCAGATGACACAGCAATTTCACTTCTAGGTATATACCCAAGGGAATTGAAAACAGGTGTTCAAACAAAAACTTATACATTAATGTTCATAGTTGTATTATTCATAACTGTCAAAAAGTAGAAACAACCCACATGTCCATCATCTGATGAACAGATAACCAAAATGTGGTATATCCATACAATGGAATATTATTCACCCATAAAAAGAAATGAAGTACTGATTAATGCTACAACATGGATGAATCTTGAAAACTTTATGCTAATTGAAAGAAGGCAGACAAAAAAGACCATATGTTATTTAATTCCATTTATATGAAATATCCAGAAAAGGCAAATCTATAGAGACAGAAAGTAGATTAGTAGTTGCCAGGGACTAAAGGCAGGGAGAATTAAAAATGACTGCTAGACTGGCCGGTTAGTTCACTTGATTAGAGCATATTATTGATAACACCAAGGTTGACGGTTTGGAGCCCTGTACCAACCAGCCATCAAAAAGAAAAAGAATGATTGCTAATGGATATGGGGTTTCTTTTTGGGGTGATGAAAATGTTTTTTTTTTTTTTTTGTCCTTTTTGTGACCGGCCGCACCGCACTCAGCCAGTGAGCACATTGCGCTGGCCATCCCTATATAGGATCCGAACCTGTGGCGGGAGCGCTGCTGCGCTCCCAGAGCTGCACTCTCCCGAGTGCACCATGGGCTTGGCCGGATGAAAATGTTTTGAAATTAGATAGTGGTGATAATCATACAACATTGTGAATATACCAAAAAGCACTGAACTGCATACTTTAAAAAGATGAATTTTATGGTATATGAATTATGTCTCAATTTTTAAAAACTAAATAAAAAAAAAAAAGAGCTAGAGGGAGAGAGAATGGACATAAGCCTCAAGCAGGCCAATGAGAACCAATAAGACTCAATCCCATCCTTTAGAGTCATGAGAAAAGCACACTAGTCCTTTTCTCGGAGACTACAACTTGAGAGAATATAAGGTCTTGTTATACGTACAGGCTGAGATTGAATTATCCAACCCAGCTGCAAGCAGAGCCAAGACATAGGGAGACACCAAGACCTGGTTATACATTGGAGCTAGAGTGACTAATTGTCCTGGTTTGCCTGGGAATTTCCTGGTCTTAGCACTGAAAGTCTATGTATCATGTTGATCGCCCTAGTTGAAGCCCTGAATCTACCTCTGCTTAAAGTTGGGATTTTACCCATGAACTTTTCTGAATTAGTCCATTTCTGTGGCTTATAACAAAATACCCGAAGCTGGGTAATTTATATGAAAATGAAATCTTTTGCTTATAGTTTTGGAGGCTGGGAAGTCTAAAGTTCAGGGAACACATCTAGTGAGGGTCTTCCTTGGTGGTAACATCAGCGACACATGGTATCACATTTCAAGACGGCAGAATCAGAGAGAGAGCCTAATGTCCTCATTGACTCTCTTTTTATTTTTTATTTATTTATTTATTTATTTATTTATTTTTTCCTTTTTGTCTTTCTTCGTGACCGGTAACGGGATTGCAACCCTCGGTGTCGCTCCCGTACCGGGGACTGGCAACAGGATCACAGCCCTCGGTGTTGCGCCCGCACCGCGCTCAGCCAGTGAGCGGGAACCAGTCTCCACATGGGATCCGAACCCTCAGTGGGAGCGCCGCCGCGCTCTCAAGCGGCGCACTCTCCAGTGCGCCACCGGGCCGGCCCCCTTGACTCTCTTTTTAAAGCCACCAGAACCACTCTCATTATTCCAAGAATGGACCAGTCCATTCACAAGTGTACAGTCTTCACAATCTAATCACCTATTCAAGGCCTCACCTTTCGATAATAGGATTTCCTACCCTTAACAGTTACAGTGGGGATCAAACTTCAATGAGTTTGGAGGGTCATTCAATCTATAGAATTTTCTTTCTTTCTTTCTTTTTTTTTTTTTTTTTTGGTGGATGGCCAGTATGAGGATCTGAACCCTCTACCTTGGTGTTACAACACCATGCTCTTTTTTTTTTTTTTTTTTTTTTTTTTTTTGGTGGCTGGCCAGTATGAGGATCTGAACCCTCTACCTTGGTGTTACAACACCATGCTCTTACCACTGAGCTAACTCGCCAGCCTTTCTTTTCCTCACCCCCCTTGGACTTCTCAATTACATGAGTCAATAAATTCCCTTCTTGTTTCATACAGTATCATAGGTTGGGTTCTCCAAAGGTACACATTGAGACAGAGTTTAGGGTCCAAGATGTTTATTGGGAAATGATACCTATGAAAGGAAGGAGGCAGAAGCATGATTGGACAGAGGGAGAAGTCAAATGTGATGCAGACCAGTCAAATTTGGGCAGTCCAGTAGAGACCTCTGGAGCAAGTATTGCCCTTCAGAAAGTCCCACACTGGGCAAAATGTCATTATTCTTTTCCCTGCTTCTCTTCACCTGCAAACTTCTAGTCATCTTTCAGTCTCAGCCTAAATGTTACCTTTTGGGGGAAGTCTTTCCTGAAGCTTCAAGTGACATTAAGTCCCATAATACCTGGCCTATCTCATTTATGTGTAGTAATTTGTTTTAGTTTTTTTTCTTTTTTTGTAATTTGATTATTTGTTTATTTTTTTGTTTTATGTCTGTCTTACTTGCAGCATTTTAGTTTCATGAAGGAAGGCACTGTTCTGATTAGCTATTACTAGGTTACAAACTACCCCAAACCTTAGTGGCTTGATACAGAAGTTGATAAAAGGGCCCATATGCCAAATCCAGCCCACAGCTTGTTTTTGTATAGCGGAGAAACTAAAAATGGTTTTTACATTTTTAAGGAGTTGTAAAAAAAACCTAACCAAGCAAAAAACAATAACAAAAAATAAGATCAATACATGACAGAGACAGTATATGGCCCAAGAAGCCTAAAATATTCACTATCTGGTCATTATAGGAAGTTTGCCAATCCATGAATTAAAGCAACCATTTTGTTATTTCATGATTCTGTATGTCAGGAATTCAGGAAGGGTTTGGCTAGGCAATTCTTCTGCTTTATGTGATGTTGACTGGGACCTCTTAACGGCACTCAGTGGAAACCTGGTGTATTAGTCTATTTTTGTGTTACTATAACAGAATACTTGAGACTGGGTAATTTATAAAGAAAGAGGTTCATTTGGCCTATGATTCTGGGACAGCTGCATCTGGCACGGGCCTCAGGCTGCTTCTACCAATGGCAGGTAGCCGGTGGGTATGAGGAGATCATATGGTGAGAGGAAGCAAGAGAGAGAGGGAGGGGAGATATCAGGCTCCTTTTAACAGCCAGCTCTCATGGGAACTAACAGTGAGAACTCACTCACTATTCCCTCACACTGCAGGGAGGGTATTAATCTATTCACGAGGGTATTAATCCAAACACCTTCCAACACTGCCACATTGGGGATCAGATTTCAACATGAGCTTTGGAGGAACAAACACATCCAAACTATATCAGCATATCAGCTGGTCTGGTCTGGAGGATCCAGGAAGGCTTTGTTCACATGTCTGTGCTTTGGTGGGATGGCTGGAAGGCTGGACTCAGATGGGCTTCTCTCCCTTTCCATGCTGTCTCTCCATCAGGGGGGTTGGAGTTACTACAGACTGGCTAAGGGCTCCAAGAGCCCAAATTGGAAGCTCTCAAAGACTAGATTTATAATTGAGTAGCATCACCTCTTCTGTACTCTACTGTTCAAAGCAGCCACAGGCCAGCCTATATTCAAGGAGAGGGGAAAGATACCCCACCTAGTGATGACATGTGTGGCAAAGAATTTCAGGACTAAGTTTATCCACTCACTATTGTATCCCCAGTTCATAGCATAGCACCTGGCACATGAACTCAACACATTTGTTTTTTGTTTGTTTTTGGTGGCTGGCCAGTATGGGGATCTGAGCCCATAACCTTGGTGTTATATGGCTGCACTCTAAAACTGAGCTAAGTGTTCAGTCCTTAATGCATTTGTTAATAAATGGACACACTCTGGCAGGTGGAATCTGACCTATTTGTAATATGAAAGTATTAGATTGAAAATAAATCAAGGCTGAGGTCTACTTTGGCCCTTAGGGAGCACTCCATTCCATACATTCCATTTGGGGGCTGCCATGTGCTCAGCACCAAACAATGCATATGAAAATAAGGAGGCAGAAGCATGATTAGGCAGAGGAAGAAGTCAACTGTGATGCAGGCCCTTGGCCAACCCAGTAGAGAGCTCTGGAGCAAGTATTGCTTTCAGTGCATTTGAACTTCAGTTTTCTTTTTGGTTAATGAAAGGCAATAAAACATACATCTCACAGGATTCCTATGAGAATTAAATGGCATAAGGAATGTGAGAAAGCTTTATAAACTGGAAGGTTCTGTTTAACATTAGGTTATTATTATTGTTGTTACCCAGGGTGAGGATTGGACAAGGCCAAAGCCACTAGATCTCCTGCCCTGGAGAAGGGCTCCTCAACCTTACCCTACTCTCCAGCTCTTACCTCTGCCAGTTCCTGAGAAGCAGGTGTTAGGAGAATGAAGTAAGGTTCCTATGGCTATGCAATCCAGTTCCAAGGAAGATTTATTTCCCCATGGTGGCTCTAATGATGGTTTGATGGGTCTCATAATTCCATAATGCTCTTGGTGCCAATGCCTCCCACCCTGGGCCTCTTTGCAGAGGCCATGGGGAAATGGGAAGCCGTAACAGCTAAACAAATAAGAATGATTAGTTACAGGTGGCCAGCTCTTGTCTTGAGTCGGCCTATGGTGTGCACCAACATGTGGAGTAATAAAGATGCTTTCAAGAAAAGCTACATTCATCTTGTCATCCTCACCCAGCTTAGGGAATACAATATTCCTTTCCCCCAAAAGCCCCAAAAACCCTCTGTCCCAGAGACACTCTTATTTCTCATTTCCTGTATGTGTCATTTTTTACCAGAGGGAGAGTTTGTCTCCCTGAATAATACCTCTTTTTCCAACCTTTCCACAAAAGCTCCCATACAGTCTTGGCATGATGTATAACGTGGGTATTTTGTGTGTAGGTCTGAGAGTGAGATAGCTACTTGGAATGATTGTATGTGTCATTTTTTACCAGAGGGAGAGTTTGTCTCCCTGAATAATACCTCTTTTTCCAATCTTTCCACAAAAGCTCCCATACAGTCTTGGCATGATGTATAACGTGGGTATTTTGTGTGTAGGTCTGAGAGTGAGATAGCTACTTGGAATGACAATCAGAGATATAAAGCAGAATCCCCTGTATGTTTGTAAGTACCCACCTATGTATTTGTGTGTGATTTAACATTGCCAACAGGCATGTAAAAGAACAGTACTAATAGCTAAGATATATTCAGAACTCACTGTGTGCCAGGCAATGGGCTGAATACTTTACAGGTATTATCTCATTTAATCTCCCTAATAATAATTGTGGTAAATACTAATATTTAATCTTCATTTTACAGTAAGGAAACTACTCTCTAAGGCTGGCTAGAGTTATGCAATTTGCTTAGCTAGAGAGACAGTCAGCTGTTGGACCTACCTTTGTCTGACTCCAATGACTGTTTTTTTTTTGTTTGTTTGTTTTTTTAAAAAGATGACCGGTAAGGGGATCTTAACCCTTGACTTGGTGTTGTCAGCACCACGCTCCCCCAAGTGAGCTGACTGGCCACCCCTATATAGGGATCCAAACACATGGCCTTGGTGTTATCAGCACCACACTCTCCCAAGTGAGCCACAGGCCACCCCCAAAGACTGTTTTTAACTGCTCCACAATTCCAAATCCGGGCTTTTTGCTGACAGTAATATTGGAATCAAGGATCTAATGTTCTGAGACATGCCACACAATAATCCTTATCCTCTACATGTGGTCTCCCAAAGATTTGGCACTTGGGAACTTTTATTAGGAACAGTGTCAGAGGAGGGAAGGGTTCTCCCATCACTGTCTTGCCAACCCAAGACTGTGGAATATACTATAAAGCATATGTACTTCACAGGGCCCGGTTTTCCAAAGTCTTGCAGTTTCAAATATTGACCTTGCGGAGGACTGGAAATTTTCTTCAGGCTATAAGTCTCTGGTATAAGATAAAGGTTTGTGGCACAGCAAACGCACTCTACCGAGTGAGCCACAGGCCGGCCTAAGATCAAGCTTTTGTTGATAGCCTTACTGGAATGTAATCTGGTTTGTTTCACTGAAAATTAACCAGCCTGTACTGTTAAACTATAACCCCACCTATGTCTCTTCCTGTAACTTCCTGGTCTGGAAAATAAATGCAGGAAGAGAACCCGAGGAAGGGATCCCTCTCGCTGGAGGGTTCCAGGGAAGTTAACCACTTCGGGGTCTTTCACTGCTCAGAAGAGATGGTCTTTGAGTAATCCTTTGTGTCTCCGTCACCCAGGAGAAGAGCGGTGACAAAGCTGTGGGGGGTGAAGCAACACAAAGCAACACAAGACTGTGCTGGTGTGGTCAGTTATTGTACCCACCATGATGAGGATACCCTTACAGCAGACACCATCCCTTCTGCAGCTCCCTGCTTGGAGAAGTAGCCTTAGCTCTTTTGTAGGGGAAGGGCAGGGAGGGGGTCCACATAGGTTGCTGTACAACAGCTTTGCAGTGGCCTGCTTCTTAGGACTTTTCTAAGCGGGGGTGAAGATTGCAATGAACTATTCCAGTTAACCAGGCTCACCCCAAATTTGGTCTGTAACGTTAATTGGTCTCGGTCAGTCAGACACCTTGGTGTGATGGAGATGACAAAAGTAAGAGAACAAGTGATTCCTGAGAAGGATAGACGAGAGAGTAGCCCATCTTTAGGCCACCTTGGTTCCAGCTCCAGCCCCTGCCTGTCTGTCTTTACCTCAGTCCTTCATCATGGGTCTGGGCAAACCTGAACTGCTCTGTATGATAAAGGAGTGAGAAATTTGGAAGCTTGAGGGAAAACCCAGAAGTGAAGAATGTGAACTGACTGACTGGGTGCTGTGCAAGGGAAAGATGAGATAAAAAGTGATGCATGGAGGTGATATATGTGAGAGAGGTACTTAGAGGGGTGAATGACTCGCGGAGGCTCTCAAGTTGTCTGCTGTGGGGTGTGTGGTGTCAACTTCCTCCTCTATCACCCGAGTTACCTTCGGTAAATTCTGCATTTCATACCGATGCTTTCGTGGGTTTGCATTCTCAGTAGGAAGATGGAGGGTGAGGGGACAGCTGACATCTAGTATATACTCCATCTGTCCCCCAGTCTGGTTTCCTTAGGGTCTCTGAGTGGTTTTCAAGGCTACTCCATAGGTATATGTTTTCATGTTTTACTATACATGTCTAATTGTGTACTTATGTAAGCAATATACCTATGGCAATGTGCATATCATTGGGACAGTGTTCATGTATGTGGAAGTGGAATGTTTTAACTTATCTATATGTGTAAACATGTCTGTGTGCTGTGTGTATGAGTCTGAATGTGTGAGCTGTGTTCAAGAGTGTGAGTGTTTGTGCCAGGGTATGGGGCTTGTGTCAAACTGTATTTTCCAGAGGTGGCTGCCAGGATATAGCTTGTCCCACATGTTCTCTTTATAATAGGACATTGATACTCCTCCCATTGATAGGTGGGCTCTCTTTCCCTCTCCTTGAATGTGGTCAGAACTTTGTGACTCCCTCAACCAACAGAGTATGGCAGAAGTGATGCTATGTGATTTTTGAGGCTAGATCATAAAAATGCCATGCACTTTTATACCTTGTTCTCTTGGGATGCTCATTCTTGGAAACCAACCATCAACTTGTAAGAAGACAAAGCAGCTACTTGGAGAGGCCATTTGTCAGTGTCCTGGCTGACAGAACCAGCTGAGGTTCCAACTGACAGCCGGCATCAATCGCCAGCTATGTGAGTGATCATCTTGCTTTAGTCGAGCCATCCCAGCTGACATTGCATGCAACAGAGTTGATTCTTCCCTGCTAAACCCTGCTCAAACTGCTGAATAAATTATTGGTGATTAAAGCTACTAAGTTTCGGGATGCTTTGTTCTGGCAGTAGATAACCAGAACATGGCTGTTGCTGTGTTTGCCCTGTGTGTGTATTCCTGTGATTCTGTGCCTTTGTGGCTGCCCGCTGGCAGTGCATTTGCGTCAGATGTCTGTGTACGTTAATAGGTGTGTGGTTGAAGGTGCTTCTGGAGACATAGTTATGGTTCTTGGGGCTTCGCTTTGGCCTCAGTGGGGAGGTGCTTAGTGAGAACACTTTGAAATCTTTTCTGTCTTCTAGGTCTCTTCTTTTGAGTGTTTTTCCTTTGAACCAGAAAGGCCTGTTTAGCTGAGAGCAAATGTGGCTTAAATTTACTGACCTTTTTCTGGCCCAAGCCCCTTGGAGCTGCCAAAGCCTTCTAGCAGGTGGGAGGCTACCATCCAGAGCCCTTACATCTCTTTCATAGGGGCTGGAAATGCTGTTTTTTTCTTTTTCCTTTTCTCCTTCTGAGGAATTCAGAAATGAACCAGAGGCAGAGCAAAGTACAGTCACTGGGGTCCTTGATGTCTCTTGGGGTGGAGAGACCTAGAAATCTTTACTGCCACCAAGGAAGCTGCTGTTACAGGCCCAGGTGCACCTGGGTCCCAGGGTAGGGATCATCTGGTCTCTGCCCTGCCTTGGCTGATGCAGCCCACTCCATCTGTGTGCAGCCCAGGAAGTCGAGGACCCTGGTCAGAAGATGAGCAGTTCCTATTGGTCTCCTCTGGAATGTCCCTCAGCTTCCCACTTCTTCCATGTTAGCAGCTTGACTTAGCTTTTCTGGGAATGCTGAGAGCTCTGGCTTCATACTCCTGCCCTCACACTGCCTCTCAGGACCTCTGAAGCACTGTTGTCCAACAGAACTTTCTGTGACGATGGAAATGTTCTATAATCTTTGTTGTCCAATATGGTAGATATTAGCCACACGTGGCTACTGAGCACTTAAAATGTGGCTAGAGGGATGGCCAATTAGCTCAGTTGGTTAGAGCACAGTGTTGCTAACACCAGTGTCAAGAGTTCAGATCCCCATATCGGCCAGCTGCCAAAAGGGAAAAAAAAAAACATGGCTAGTGCGACTAAGGAACTGAATTTGAACTTTTATTTAATTTTAATTAATTTAAATCTAAATAACTATATGTACCTCTTGGCTACAGTATTAAACAGCACAATTCTGAAAAGTTCAGAGACGGTTTTGGTTTATCTGCTAAATGGGGATAAAATCTGCCCCACCTACCTCACCTACCATCATCAGGAACAAACAAGATAATAAATGTAAAAGGGCTTTACTCATGAAAGGGATCTGGAAAGACAGCAATATGAACTGAGTAGGCTTATTCTTACAGCTCTTTGTTAATATTTTTGCTAAATGGCACTTGCAGGGCTGTTTTGATTTGATCTGTTTATATTTCTGTGTCTCTTATTTGACCCTGAGGTCTTTGAGGGTAAGAAACCAGAAGGACTGTGTTATACCGTATCCCCACAGCCAATGGCTGGCATGTAGCTTGGAGCTTGTGTTCAAGTAAATAAAAGTCTAGAGACCCAAAAGGATTCCTGGCAGCAGAATTTGAGGTGTGTGGTAAAATCTGTGTGGGCAGAGAGGAAGGGGCAGAGAGGAGGAGGCAGGACAACACAGTGGTGAGACAGAGAACCAGGACTTCTCCCCACTCAACATTCTAGGCCCATCCAAAGAGAGCAGGGAGCCAATTCCTGATGCCAGGAATGCTCTCATGCAACAGGGTATCAGGCTGTGGGAGATTAATTGAGAAAGGCTGGTCAGAGGAGAAATGATCTACTCAACACATGTTGCTTGATGAGGAAGGCCAAACTGATCATATAAATCTCTTCCCAGCCAGAATTCTGGGGGTGGGTGCTGTGGTTTCCTTCAATTTGATTGATGGTGGCCAGGTTGAAGGTGATTCCTTAGGCTCTCTACCCTTCCCAGCTTTTACTCTTCTGGGGAGTGGAAGAGGAAAGCTTCTAACAGAGCTGTTGGGGAGAGATGGCTTTTGAGTTATTTACTTATTTAAAAGGAAATTTTAAACTTATTTTTGCTGAATTCCCAGAGTAGTACAGGGAAGCAAAGAGAAGAGACTACCATGATCCCACCACCCACTGTGATCCCTGGACTCCAAACTTCCTGCCTTTATAGTGTCCTTGCTTGGGGGCCACAGAAGTAGAGGCTGTCTGCTTAGGCCCAACCCTGCACACCGGCTTCAAGCAGCTCGAGAAGCTTGAGTTCAGAGCTTGTTCTCCTGAAAAGGCGGTTCTCAGTCAGGGTATGTCTTAGTTCATTGAGGCTGCTATAACAAATACCTTAGGCTGTGTAATTTATAAACAACAGAAATTCACTGCTTACAATTTTAGAGGCCAGAAAGTCCAAGATTAAGTTGCCAATAGATCCCTGGTGAGGGCTTACTCTTTACTCCAAAGATGGTGCCTTGTTGCTGTGGCCTCACATGGCAGACGGGGCAAGCACTATGATCTTCCATGGTAGAAGGGGCAAGGCATCTCCCTTCAATCTCTATTATAAGGGCACTAATCCCATTCATGAGGGAAGAACCCTCATGACTTAACCACTTCTCCAAAGGCCCATCTCTTAATACGATCATATTGGGTATTAGGCTTCAACGTATGAATTTTGGGGCAACACCAACATTCAGACCATAGTAGGGCTTTTCAAGGTTTGGAGACTGGGGACACAGAATATCCTTTCCTCACATACCTGAGCTGGTTAGATCTGTCCCAAGGAGGATTCCAGGCCCCTAAAAGCACTGGCAGCTCATGGTTCAGTGGGACTCTTCTCTTGGTCCATGCATTCATTTATTCATTCTAAGATTTGAGCTTATTCTATTTTAAGGATCTTACTCTTGTAACTCTTTATTGATATCTTTTTTTTATAACTTGTGCCAGGCTCAATTATAATTTATATGTTCATTTTGTAATTTATCACTCACGAATAGATATTTTGTTGGACATTTATTATGTTCTCATGGTACTAGGCAGTGACACAAGCTAGAATTATTCCTGGGCCCAGCTCCTCTCACAGGTCTCCGGGGTGTTCCATGAGAAAGATAAGCTGTTCCCTGTCCTTTCCCACCAGTTTCCAGGGAAGTGTTTTATCTAGACCTTTCTCATAAACTGGCACTACTCACTCAACTATTGCCCAGGGGCTTGTGCTCCATACCCAGGCTACTAACCATGGTTTGCTCAGTGGCTGTGAAGTCAATTTCCAACCTGCATGAAGTAAACATAATCAAGAAGGTAAATTGCTAGAAGCTCACATAATATATGGAAAAGGGAAAGGAACTCCAGATATAGATTATTTGCTCTTGGGGAGTAACTGCCATTTGGGGATGTCATTGCTTGTTTGGATTATCCTTTTCTCCACTCATAAATGACCAGGAATCACTATGTCGGGGCTCTAAGGGCAGTAGGGAGCACCTCATTTTACTGGTCAGGTTAAGAATGCCTAGGCAAGGGGAAGGTCTAACAGGATGGAATAGTGAAAAGAGAGCAGAATTTTGGAGGCACACAAATCCAGCTTGAATTCCCAGTCCTACTACTTCCTTTATGACCTTGTATAAATCCTCTATTTTCTTTGAGCCTCAGCTTCTTCATTTATAAAAAAGGGATGACAGATCTTAGGAAATTATGAGAAATAAATACAATGTACGAAGATATGCAGCACTTGGCACACATGTTCAGTAGCACAGCAATTCCAAGTGGCCTTTTTACTTTAAAAATAATTGGTCGTTGTCAAAAATTTACACAATATACAAGTATATAAAGTGGGTGACTTATAGTTGCCTATTCTGCATGAATTTTCAAAGGACTACTTATTGCTTGGGACTCTGGACTTCTGTCCCAAATTGAGTCCTAACAGGTTGATTTATTTTTACCTCCCACTCCCTCTGGTTTCTTTCTGAGAATCCTTCAGCTAGAAAGAAATTAGGCTGTCAGGAGATCGGAGAAGAAACTTTAAAGGACTCAATTTGGTAGACAAACCAGGCCCGCAGATTTCTCTTTGACTTCTCTCACCCCGGCGGAGGGACACAGGGAAGAAAATTACTAAGAGGACCGCGGAGGGAGACGCTAGGGGGCGGGGATGAACAGAAGCCGGAGAGAGGCGGGGTTTCCCAGTCTCCGTGCCGGAAAGCGAGCGGCGCGGCCGTCTGCCGTTCTGGCAGGCTGCAATTGGGCGAGGCTGTCGGCGTAATAGCCGGGCTCTCACGAGTTCAGACCATCGCCGCCGCGTTTGCGCGTGCCAGCAATTAATCCTCCAGTGAATGTTCTCCTTTAGAGTGGTGTGTGTGGGTGTGGGTGGTGGGGGTTGAGGGTAGCATCATTTAAGTGATATGGCAAAGTGATATGTCCGAAGAAGCTATTTTGAAAATCTACCTCTGGAATTGTTTTCAGAGACACTTTTGAACTATTTGAAAGATCGATCTCATTAAATACATGATACCATACTATACATATATATAAATATACATATATTTATATGAAATGGCATGGTTAAGCAACTTTGTCTCCTGACTTGTCTTCAGATGAGTTAACAGTTCTTTTGAAGTGGACATAACAGATTTTTGGAATGTGGCGAACATGAGTTTTGATTCTGAGTCTATCACTTATTAACCATGTGACCTTGGACAGTTACTTCACCTCTTAGGCTCAGTTTTCCACTGCATAAAAGTGGGGATAATACTTTGAAGGGTCGTTAAATGAGTTAATACACATGAAAGCTCTTGGGACATAGGAATGCAATACATGTTTTTATTTATTTATAGAATGAAGATTTGCTCTTAATGAGAATATTCAAACAGGTGGATGCCTTCCAATTTTCTTTTTCACATATCTGTGGATTCATACTCTGACCTGCTCATCCTGCCTCCTATCTTTTTCTTCATTTCGTATCCTTTCCTATGTGAAGCTGTACTGCACAGGCTGTCTGCCAGTCTCTTGGAGTAAGCCTCTTTTCAGGAGAGCTAATCTGAACATTCTTACAATGCTAGTCCCTTGGTTGTGTATTCCTGGGAATTTTCCTCTGGGACTCCAGCTGGTGCTTAGATCACGCTCTGTAACACAGGCATCTCTGACTCCTGGATTTGGTGTCAATTTGGAAACTTGTCCTTGTGGAGCTAATCTTTTCTCTTTCTGAGTGAGGATGAATACTTTATCCTTCTTTGAGTTGGCCTTAAGCTGCAAGCCTTAGTGTTCTACAGCAGAGAGCTTTGTATTTTTAATTATCTGTGGAATATAAAGAGGGAATATCCTGCCATTTTCTTTTCTTCATTTACTTTCACCGAGGATTTCACTGCTGAGTAGGGAAAGAGAAGAATAGCCTGTTGCTATTCACTTGATTCCTGGTGTCACCAATAACTGAGTTTGTCTTTGGGACAAAAACCTTATAAAAGATTCAAGGTGCTGGGCCGGCCCATGGCTCACTTGGGAGAGTGTGGTGTTGATAACACTAAGGCCACGGGTTTGGATCCCTATATATGGATGGCCGGTTAGCTCACTTGGGAGAGCATGGTGCTGACCACACTGAGTCAAGGGTTAAGATCCCCTTATCGGTCGTCTTTTTTTTTTGACCGGTAAGAGGATTGCAACCCTCGGCATGGTGTGGTCTGCACCACGCTCAGCCAGTGAGCGCACCGGCCATCCCTATATAGGATCCGAACCTGCAGCCTTGGTGCTACCAGTGCAACACTCTCCCAAGTGAGCCACGGGGCCGGCCCCAGTCATCTTTAAAAAAAGAAAAAAAAAAAAAAAGATTCAGGCTGCTCAGACACATATGGAAAACCTCACGGAATTTTCCTGACTTATGAGGAGTTTACACCTGGTATTCTTAATTGTGCAGTCTTCTGCCCTGTAGATAGTAGGAATCCAGTAGCAACAGAACTGTGTTCACCCCAGACTTATAGTACTTTTAGGTTCTACCAGGCAGTTCATAGACAAGGGTGCTGTTATACTAGCTGCCCACGTCTGCCCTCATTCTTCTAATACTGCTCTTGGCTTTGGTATTGAGAAGGAAGTGGCGTAATCAGTGCATGAGTAATATTCTGTGCCAAGGCCTTGGTGGAGGTCAGGGGCAGAGAACTCTGAGCATAGGGCTGGACAAATGGAAAATGCCAGTCTTGTCTCAGGAATGCTGCTAAAGTGCTGTGAATTCTTTATAACAACCACCATTTTTCTTGCTGTGACCTCTTTTCTGAATGAGAATGCCTTCATGGATCTCTCCTATGAAGGGTATGAAAAGGGTAAACAACTATTTCAGTTTGCCCAGGATAGAGGGATTTCCCAGATGTGGGACTTTCAGTGTCAAAACCATGAAAGTCCAGGGCAAACCAGACAAGTTAGTCACCCTACCCATGACCTTTATGCAAATTAATGAACGTGCTGTCCTTAAGGAGACTGGGTCAGTCCTTTGGATTCTACTAATCAAGTGTTTCTTTTTTCGTTTTTGGTTTTTTTGGCAGCTGGCTGGTATGGGGAACTGAAAGGTGTTTCTTGACCTTTTGTTCGTTGTCATGTTTTGAGACTTTTTCCCTCCTAATTGTTCAGTTGCCCATGGAATTTTAATACTGCAGATATACTGCATATCTGTTTTATGTAATGTGGTCAATTTTCACCCCCTTTGGGATGATATTGCACCCATTGAGAATGTGTGGTCTTATCCTATATTCTCTCTCTAATATATTCATCAAGTTTTGTTTTCTTTCCTTTTTCTTTTGGGCAGCTGGTTGGTACAGGGATTGAACACAGCACCTTCATGTTATCAGCATCATGCTGTAACCGACTGAGCTAACTAGCCAGCCCCAAAGCTTGTTTTATATCAAGAAGATACAGCTGTTACCACAGGCTTTTTCAGTGCCTCAAACACCAAGTTAGTACAAGCAGAGGAATACTACCTCATCCAATTCTTTTTTTTTTTTTTAAAGATCACTGGTAAGGGGATCTTGACCCTTGGCTTGGTGTTGTCAACACCACGCTCAGCCAGTGAGCCAACCGACCATCCCTATATAGGATCCGAACCCGTGCCTTGGTGTTATCAGCACCGCACTCTCCCGAGTGAGCCACAGGCCGGCCCACCTCATCCAATTCTTATATCAACTTTATGAGATCATTGTATTATCCCTCATTTTTTTTTTTTTTCCTTTTTGTCTTTTTCCGTGTCCGGCAACAGATCGCAACCCTCAGTGTCGCCCCCGTACCGGACCGGG
>NW_007726537.1:75465-84539 GCF_000696425.1 Galeopterus variegatus | reverse complement strand
GTACCGGACCGGGACCAGCAACGGGATCGCAACCCTCGGCGTTGCTCCCGCGCCTCGCTCAGCCAGTGAGCGGGAACCGGTCTGTATGTGGGATCCGAACCCTCGGCGGGAGCGCCGCCGCGCCTCCCAAGCGGCGCACTACAGTAGTGTGCCACCGGGCTGGCCCGTATTATCCCTCATTTTACAGATGAAAAAATTAGGCTCAGTGAGGTTAAGTGATTTGACCAAGGTTAAAAAGTTTGATGCAGTCAGGATTTAAACTGAGCTCCGACTCCAGAATTCTTTCCCTTGCACTGTGCTGCCCCTCTACCCCTGCCCCATGAGTCTGCAGTTAGCAGCAGGACATTTAACCAGTCAACTTACTTTTCTCCAGGCCCTACTAGGTGCCAGGGTCTATGGAAGATGTTGGGAACATTAAAGTGATAAAGAGTTCCTGCTGTTAAGGAGCCCACAGAGTTTTTCAAGGGTAAGGTTGCCTTAGGGTTAGTGTCACTCTCTCCTGTTTGAGCCTCTTGTGATATGGCTGGCTGTAGCTAAGGGCTCTCATGAAAAGAATTAAACTAATTGACCTTTAGAGGGTCAAAGATGTGAATTTGTCCCTACTAATTCCATTTTCTAACCAGTTGAGCTGTTTCCAATCACTGAGCATGTTGCCTACAGGGTATAACCAAAAAGGTATAGCAGGCCTGGTAAACTCCTTAGCCATTAGATGTTGTGAGCACAAGTATTAGTAAGAATGACATTTCTGCTTTGTATATTGGTATTTCTGATAATTCAGAGCAGAAGTTGTTTGTCCCTTTCTATTCCAGATTGTCTTCCTCAAAACCTAAGGCCGCTAAGATAATGAGGGTAGAGGTGGAGGTAGGGGAGATGATTTCTACCTGGACTCCTCTAAAGAGGCTGGAATTGCCCCTATTCTTTATTATTTTTATTTTCTTCCAAACTTTGGACTTTCGAGGTGTTCTATTTACCATCTGCTTTTCTGGTGCTTCCTAGACCTTCCATTTTCATGGCTGAGCCTACTGTGTTGGTCCAGGTATTCCTGGACTGGACATTGGAGCCTTTGGGTAGTGTCTGATGTTTAGCCCATGTCACATTTCACATTCACAAAGAATTGGGAAGGGGTATGTTTCCAAGGACTGCTCATTTGCTATGTTGTGACTGAGGAAGTTCTTGTTTATGCCTTTTAATTACCACTTATTTATCACAGGCAGAGGAATATCACAGTAGTCAGTATACCGATTTCCATCTCTAGCCACATCCTCCTTTGCAAATAGTTTGCCCCTTCTGTCTTTTTTTTTTTTTTTTTTGTCTTTTGTCTTTTTCCGTGTCCGGCAATGGATCGCAACCCTCAGTGTTGCCCCCGTACCGGACCGGGGACCGGCAACGGGATTGCAACCCTCGGCGTTGCCCCCGCGCCTTGCTCAGCCAGTGAGCGGGAACCGGTCTGTATGTGGGATCCGAACCCTCGGGCGGGAGCGCCGCCGCGCCTCCCAAGCGGCACACTTATCCAGTGCGCCACTGGGCCGGCCCACCCTTCTGTCTTTTGAGGAGGAACTATTCTAGAAACTGGAAGAAGAATATGAGATGCATTCCAAAGGTCTGGTAAGGATGACTGATGCTAGAAGACTTTTAAATGGACATTTCTTTACTTCTGGGGATAGACTCGTACTTAAATGCCTCTAATTTCTGTGAGAATCCCAAAGGGGCAGCAGCCATCTGACCAAACTCTAGAAACTAGCAGGCTTAAGTCCAGTGGAATTAACATAAAGTAGGAGAATCAATATAGATAACGTTGATCCGTCATACTTTGAGTCCAGTAGATAGTAGATATTGGAAGCTTAAGGGGCCAGCTCCTAAGTAAGGTATTTAAGATTGATTTTGTGTCTCATCCTCCTACCTACCCAACTTCCCATACCCATCTCATATTCATGAGGAGTTGGGTTTGATTGTATTGCTGGAGTAAAGTCTCCATCCTTACTTGGGCCCAGCTGCCGAAGTCTAAGATCATGGTGTTTTGGGGCTGGAAGAGATCATTGTAGAGGTCTTTATTTCCTTGGAAACAAACAAACAGGGCTGGGTCTGGTTCAGGGTGAGTGAAGAGTTGGGAGACATCTTTCTAGTTCTTTTTTCATTTTTAAAAGATGACTGGTAAGGGGATTGTAACCCTTGACTTGGTGTAGTCAGCACCACGCTATCCCAAGTGAG
The DNA here is from genome assembly GCF_000696425.1 of Galeopterus variegatus. Classification (NCBI taxonomy): domain Eukaryota; kingdom Metazoa; phylum Chordata; class Mammalia; order Dermoptera; family Cynocephalidae; genus Galeopterus; species Galeopterus variegatus. Next base: position 82,331 of record NW_007726537.1, on the reverse strand, counting down.
CTAACTGGCCATCCGTATATAGTGATCTGAACCTGTGGCCTTGGTATTGTCAACACCACACTCTCCCAAGTGAGCCACGGGCTGGTCCTGACACCTTTCTAGTTCTGTCACTGCCCAGGGTCTCAATTTTGCATTCGATGGGTTCTTATTTACTTACGGCAAAACTGAGCCCCAGAGAAGTGAAGTGGGCCACATGCCTTTTATAGGGCCACCCCCATAATAGTGGGACTCTAAGTGTTAGTAGGAGCCAGGACACAAGCCAGTGGGTTCACAGAGGGTGGCCATAGAAGCTTAGAATTGTTTAAAGCACTGCAAAGATGTAAGATGCTTTTGCAGTTAATTATCTCCAGGAAAGGATAAGGCCCTGCCTCCACTGACTTCTTTGTCCATTGTCTTACAACCCTCACTGGTGAGGGTTTTGGCCGTGATGCTGTTTTTTCTCCTCCTCATGTTGAAGTGTGTTTCTTCTTGCTCTTACCTCAGAGAAAATAGATTTGAAGTCTTCCCCTGTATTAGAAACAAAGAAGTAGTGCTCAGGCCAGACTGCTGTGTTTTCTGTAAAGAATGGGGACGATGTACCAGTGGACCTTATCTGGTGAGTGAAGCAAACCTTTATTACATCTCTAAAAGAGAGAAGGAATGAATGTGTGAGAGTAGCTTAAAAACACTTTGGAGTCAGACTCATTTGGGTTCATTTTCTCCTACTTATTAGCTGTCTGATTGTAACCGATGTATTTCTCTAAGTCTTAGTTTTATGATCTGTAGAATGGGGATAGTAAGACCTATTTTTGTAACTGTGTTAAGAATTAATCGAGAGCATATATATAGAAAGTGCTTCCTCTGGCACAATCTAAGTGCTCTGTGTTATCATCATCACCAGTAGTGACAACAGTAGCAGTTTCTAGCGCCAGACCCAAGACTTGGTTTGAGGATAAGTTATGCTGACCAAGCAGGTTTCATCTTAACGATTACATCATCTGTCTGCTTTGTTGGTTGGCTTATTATATCAACTGTTATAGCTAGCTCATGCTGAATGACTAAACGTTGTGAATAACAAGGAACTTTGCAGCTTCCCTGCTGTCTCATTCCTTACTAGCTCAATTTTCACCTTTTCCAGGTTTTCTGTAACCAGGTGCCAGAGCTAGCAGGCCCTGTTCCTGGGCATTGTATGTTATGGGAATTTTATTGGAACAAGGCTGGCTGGTCTAGAGCTTGCCTGGATACTGTGACAATGTGATCTCCTTGTCTCTTGCTTTCTGCTCTTTAGCCAGTCATGAAGCAATTAGCTCATTAAGGGAACTTTGACTTCTGTCACGGCTTTCCTATGATTTGTATGCCCATTTCTGGTCCTTGTACAAGGTCAGGGAGGCACAGTCAAATACACTGACCTGGATTTTGTGATCAGGTTGACTGTCTCTGTCTTTGAGATTTATAATTGGTTCAATGTAGCAACAGGAACAGGAGTGGGGGAAAAAGCCCCTGAAGCCACTCCCATTCTGTTGATCTCCATCCTTGGGTCTCTTGGTCAAGAGTCAAAGTCCTGGAGAAAGCGTCTGATTGGCTGAGTTAGTTTATTTTTTGAGTGGTTGGTAGGTGCGGGGATCTGAACCCTTGACCTTGTCTATTGATCTCAAGCTGAATTAAAAAAAAAATCCATCATATTTATAGTTTATGCTTTATTTACCTGAATGAAACAAATAGAGTAAAAACTCACTATTTGGGGGGAAGGCTAATCTGAATTGATTAAAAACAGGAATTAGTTTTCAAGGATATGCCATTGTCTTACATTTTTTGGCGAGCCTCTACAGTATCTTTCTTACCTAGTCTTACTACTTCCCCTGTTTTCTATTACTGTACTCCTGAGTTATTACTGAAGCCTTCTCCTATCTCCTGATTCAGCTTCCTCCAGGTCATTGTATACCATTGCTACTTTGGGTTTTCCCATATACAGTGCTGATCAGAGAACACTTAATGCTTGGAAGCTGTTGGGAAAATGCAATGGTTTGGTCAGGGCCCTCACCTCAGGTCCAGTTAGGTGTGGTTCAGCATTCTTTGTAAGCAAATTGTGTGTGTGTGTGTGTGTGTGTAGAATCAGAGAACACTTAATGCTTGGAAGCTGTTGGGAAAATGCAATGGTTTGGTCAGGGCCCTCGCCTCAGGTCCAGTTAGGTGTGGTTCAGCATTCTTTGTAAGCAAATTGTGTGTGTGTGTGTGTGTAGATAGTACACATGCACACCAATGTATCTTTTTAGTTTTGTTGCTATTCTTGTGTTCTTGAGAGAGAGAGAGAGAGAGAGAGGAATTTTAGTGAAGCAGGCGGGTGGGTGTCTGCCTTGCGCATCTGCCCTGTGCGGCCATGCTTTCCAACCTATAGCTCCAAGGACCAAAATTTTGGCCTGTTACCTAGCTCATAGACCTGCGTGAAGGGGTCTGGTGACCCAGCCTGGCGTGTGTGGGGTCTGGTGACCCAGCCTGGTATGTGACGGGTTTGTGACCCAGTCTGTGAACAGGCTTGTGGGGTCTGTGAGCTCCAGACCCAGCCCTAGCTCGGCAATTGGCCCAGTCAGTATAGGATTACCGGCAGGTAAAAGAGCCCAACAACTAGTGTGGTCATGTAGCTAGACAATTGGTGTTGCAAACAGGATTAGTAGCTTTACAGAAGCCTTCAATGACATCCACGGGCTGCTGAATAAATTCCAAATGTATCAAGCTGTCCTGGTGTTCCAAGCCTATCACAGTGTATCCCCATTCTGCCATTTTAATTATATTCTATACCATCACCCACATGTACCCTTTGCTTCTGATAAACTGGCCCATGTGGTCTTTTCAGCATGCCTCATGTTTGTGTCTCTGCCAGTTCTCTTGCTCAGAGTACTCTCTCCCAGAGTAGTGCCCTACTTTATGCCACACAGCCACCTTCTTCAGTGAGCCTTGCTGGATACCTCCTCATCTGTATCCTTAGCGACACCTTGATTATAGAATTCAGCACACTTTATTCTGGTTATTTGTTTGTCTCTTATTATATGAGCTTTTCAAGGACATGGGCTATGCTTTATCATGTGTTCCCCCAGCATTATGCTGAGTTATATCATGGACACCATAAATGGTGGTTGAATGAATGAATACATGAAAAACCTCAGAAATGATAACAATGCTGTTGAAATCCCATTTCTTCCCTGAAGCATTCCTTGCTCCCCAGCCACAGTCAGTTCAGCATGTTCCACTCCCAGAGTCCTTTGTATTTGAAGCAGTCTGATTTCTTAGAGTAAATCTTATTGGATTAGAAATTCCTGGAGGGCAGAGACTGTATCCCTCATTCCTCTTTGTGTACCCAGCCCCCAGCACAGTTCTTGGCCTATAGAGGAAGTTCAGTAAATGCTTGTGAATGCAAGAGTCCTGCTATTTGGGGCCGGCCTGGTGGCGCACTGCTACAGTGCGCCGCTTGGGAGTGCGGCGGCGCTCCCGCCGAGGGTTCGGATCCCACATACAGACCGGCCGCTCACTGGCTGAGCGAGGTGCGGGCACAACACCAAGGGTTGCGATCCCATTGCCGGTCCCGGTCCGGTACGGGTGCGACACTGAGGGTTGCGATCCGTTGCCGGTCACGAAAAAAGACAAAAAGGAAAAAAAAAAAAAAAAAGAGCCCTGCTATTTGGTCAACTGATGTACTTGACAGTTGCTCAGCCTGTTGCGATCCCATTGCCGGTCCCGGTCCGGTACGGGTGCGACACTGAGGGTTGCGATCCGTTGCCGGTCACGAAAAAAGACAAAAAGGAAAAAAAAAAAAAAAAAGAGCCCTGCTATTTGGTCAACTGATGTACTTGACAGTTGCTCAGCCTGTTGCGATCCCATTGCCGGTCCCGGTCCGGTACGGGTGCGACACTGAGGGTTGCGATCCGTTGCCGGTCACGAAAAAAGACAAAAAGGAAAAAAAAAAAAAAAAAAAAGAGTCCTGCTATTTGGTCAACTGATGTACTTGACAGTTGCTCAGCCTCCTCTGTCATTCACTGGGGTGGGGGGGCCCCAACTCAGATGTTTTGGGGGCAGGTAGGGAAAAGTCAGTGTGAGGCTACAGGCAATGTTGGGCCTTTGTCAAACTGGAGTGTTCATATGTGCCATGAGGGGCTGCTGCTACTTAGCCCTATCGTTTTCATGGGTGAGTATGGCTCTAGTGGCCTCCTCATCTCATAAGAGAAGCCAGAAATCTAAATTTTATGTGAAAACCCCAGGGACTACCAAGGCACATCTGTGGCCCAGATATGACCTATAGGCTACCCATTTGTGACCTTTGGGTAAAGGTTGGAATTTCATACATCTAAGTTCCTTGTGGAAGAATAAAGGGAGGTGAGGATATAACCTGAAAGCTTTTGGGGGGAGTTTTGGTGAAAGTCTAGTTTTGGTTGAGTGTTCTGTAAATTTGTATGGGTAATGACAGTCTCTTGGTCCTATAGAGCATAATCTATGGTTTGGGCTTCATCCTCCCTTATATTCTGATTTCACTGAGCTGTGAAAAGCAACTTTTGTCCCTAGACAGATGGTTACCCTAGGACTTCTGTGATTTTTGCCATTTCCCACAGCCTCCACTGAGGAAGGTCTGATGGTTGTCTTACTTTGGCTGCTTTGAAGGTCCTGGTGGTCAGGCTAGTACAGCATGAGGTTCTAGGGATCACTCCTGTTAATGACATCTCTGAGAAGGAGCTCTGGGTGAACAAATACAACTGAAAGGAAATATATTGTACAAAATCATTGCCTCAATGTCGTCAGCCAAGGGGCAAAGCAATATAATAGCCAGAAGGAAGTCTGCACTTCCATGGAAGCTTTTGCAGGCTGATATCTTATCTTTTGGCTGTTTTATTCTTCTCGTAGTCCCTAAGTGCCCCTGGCAGTGCTTGCTTGCTTGACATTGCCTTCTAGGTCTGAGAGTGTTGCTGCCAATGGTATCTCCATCTGAGGCAGAAACTAGCTGATTGGAATGTCTCTGGAAGAAAACACGAGAAACTGGAAACAGTGGTTGTCTCTGGTGAAGGGCCCTGAGTGGCTAGAGAATGGGCGAGGAGGGAGACTTGCTTTTCACTGTACACCTTTGTGTGCCTTTCCAAATTTGAACCATGTGCATGTATTTTTTTTTTTTTTATGTACTTGAGCAGACCTGTGTGTGTTCTCCTTTTCAAATTTCATTCTGTCCTCACTGTACTCCTGAAGAGTGGGTTTCTTTGCAAACACCTGGACCTAGTCACTATAGCCTTTCAGAGGTGACAGCTTTGCCTCTCTGCTTCCCAGAAGTGTCTTGGGATTTCTTACCCAGAGATCTTTGTGATAAAATCAGGAATAAAGTATGCTCAATATTTTAATGTTTTCAAATTTTACTGTTTTAGTGGGCTTTCAAGTACACTTTTATGTGATCCTTACAACATCCCTATTTCATGACCGTAAAAATTGAGGTTTGGAGAGTCTAATGATTCATTCAAGGTCATATAGCTAATCAGGGTAATCACTAATCTAGATAATGTTGCATAATATTCATGTCCCTTGCTCTTAGTTCTTATGGCAGTAAGGCATTCCTCTCTTTTTGCGATTCTTTTATGGTTTCCAGAGCTGTTTTGTTGGGGCAGGAGCACAGCTGTGGTGTTCCCTCTTTTCTCCCCTCTGCAGAACTCTCATTTATGTAGGCCTGTCTTCTCTGGAAGAAAAGGGGATTTCTTCATTTTCTGGATAGGGTAAACTAAATTTTCACTTGGTCAATACCTTTTAGGGGAGTTTGAATTGATAGTTTGGTTTCCTGTTCTTTGCTGAGAATTATTGCTGCTATCAGGAAGGCTTTATTTCCAGGTTACAAATCTTTTTAGCAAATAAGTAAGTGTGGAATAGAATTGAAGGACTTTGTGTAGTCCTTGGATAAAATTTAATGCTTCACATCCCAGAGAGAGTAAACATTGTAAAGTGTGCAAAATGGGTTTAGATTAATACCCTGACAACATATGGCTTGGCGTGTAGGGCATTCCTTGGAGACCTTCCTTACCATACACAGACTGCCTTTGCCGGGTGTCCCTTTCTCACAGGTCTTCCCAGCAGCTGTTGTGCACCTGGGTGAATCATCAGCTTTCTTAAGCTTCAAAAAAAAAAAACCCAACTGTTGGGAAAATATAGGAAAAATGGTCAGGGCCCCTCAGACGTTCAGAATCTTGCCAAGCGTTTGATGTAAATAGGCATATGCGCTTAGATGTTCCTTGCTTATCATCTAGTGTAATTGCGCATGTGCACCCAGGTGTCCTGGGTTATGGACTTAAGTATAAGGATGAGTGGCTCTGATCCACAGTGCCTCCCATCCCTGGGATGCGCCCCTCCATGGGGGGCATGGGGAGGCCACTACTGCTGCTGGAGGCAGCTGCTGCTAGTGCCCCCAGGACCCTTTGCAAGGCTGCTGCTGGACCTGTAAGCTGCTGCTGAGGACAGCTCATGTCATCTGCCAACAGCTCCTCGAATCTTTCCCAATTACCTAGCATGGACCTGTGTGTGAAGGGTCTGGGAACCCAGCCTGGCATTTGAGGGGTCTGATGACCCAGTTTGTACAATGGGTTTGGAGGGTCTGAGCCCTAGCTCTTGACGATATAAATGGAAACTTAGTATGACTAAAACAATAACTAAAATAATGAAACATTTTGGCTTTAGTTATGATTTGCCTTACTTTACACCAACAAAAAACAGTTTTAACTGATGAAAGCCCTCATACAAGAAGAAAAACAGACAGACAACCCTGCAAGACAGTGTGTTTTAGTACTACTTAGCTTCCCCTGAGTTAGACCAGGGTATTCATCTCCATTAGGAACACTGGCAGATTCTCACTGTTGGTCTCTTCAGAATACAAT
>NW_007726537.1:58052-73205 GCF_000696425.1 Galeopterus variegatus | reverse complement strand
AAAATAAAAAAAAAAAAAAAAAAAAAAAAAAAAAGACACTGAAAAAAAAAAAAAATCCCTTCAGGGAACAGTATACTTGCTTTTGCCGCAGACCCCTGTAGCCTTGCCTTCCTCCCTTTTTCTTTTCGGCGGGTCACTTGGAGGTACTGCCTACCCTGGGGATTACTCCTTTCTTGCATGGGCTGATGGTTGTTTGGCTCAATGTCTTTATTAGGTAAAGGTTTTTGTGTTTCTGTTTGCCTGGGTCTTGCTGTGGACTTTATTTTGGAAGCCTGGAACATTCAGACAAGGTGATATCTTTTAAAACTATTTTTGGCTGTAGGCCAGCTTATCACTATGGCTACCACCTGCTTGAAGAGTGGCAGGACATAGAAAATAACCTCTGTAAGAAATTTGGGTAAGAGGAAGGAGGAAGGGGAAAGAATAGTTTAGTTTAAGGTCGCATAGGGAGAACAGCTTCTTTAGGTAGAACTGTTTGATTTTGGACAGAGCTTAATTTCTCATTTCTCTTTTCTCTAAAACTCTGTTCTTTCAGTCACCAAATGTATATAGAATGTCTGTTACATTCCAGACACTATGCTAGGCCCTGAGATACAGCTGTGACCAAGTCAGATAAGGCTCCTGCTTAGAGTGTATTGATGAATATACACATTAATCAAATTATAATTACACACATAAATATAAAATTACAATAGTTATAAGTTATTGAAAGACTGGAACGTGGTACCATGAGAATATTTGACAGACTTGACTTGGTCCTGGGATAAAGAGGGTATCAGTGAAGGCTTCCTTGAGGAAGTGATGTTTGAGTTAAATTGTGAAGAAAAATTTACTAAGCAAAGCAACATGAGGTTGAAGAGCATTTTAGGCTGAGGGTCCAGCTTTTGCAAAGCTGCAGGGGTGGGCTGGGGCTAGGGAGTTCTACGAGGAACTGAAAGTATGGCTGGATCACAGAGAACGAGAAGAGATGGGCTATAAGAGGGGTTGGTGGTTGTGGTGGTGAGATGATTGGATTTGCGGTATTAACAGATCACTCTGTCAGACAGTAAACCAGATGGGTTTTGATGAGGGAGTGAGTGAAAATCAGAAAAGGAACATTATTGTAATAGGTTGCTTGTTACCATTTAGCCAGCTAAATAGGACTGTTGATGCTGACTCCCTGAAGTGTCACCTTGTTCCTCCTGATTCAAGTCCTTTCTCAGTGCCTTTAGTCAGTGTGTTGTTGGGGCCACCGGGTCACTCAGCAGACACGGTGGCTCAGGGTGCTGGCATTTGGTCTCTTTCCAGTTGCCCAGAAAAAGGCCTGGAGGTTTCAGCCCTGTCACATGTTAATATCTGACAGCTACAGAACCCTTTTTAACCTGCTGTGTCACCATCCCTCTGTTTGCTGTCACTGCTAGGTAGGTGCTACCACTCTCACCTTGGACCATTAGCAACTCACTGAGATGTGATGTGCCAAGTTAGCAAAGCCAGCACCTGAGGTTTGTTCATACATTCATTTCTGGTTGATGTAGATATGCACATGCTCTTTCTTGGCAGCAGGCAATGTCTAGAGGGTCGGAAATGGTCTTGAGTTGTTCTTCCCACTGTGTAGCCAGGAAGACTGAGGTATGGGAGGGACCTGTGGTATAAGGAAAACTGGATCAGAGTCACATGCTGCCAGATCAAGTGTTAAATGCATGGTGGCTCGTTCCAGATTCTGGACCAGAGCCCTTCCTTGGTGACCTTGTTCACTGCTCCTTTTCTCTTTTTCTTTCTTTCTTTTTTTGTTTTTAAAGATGACCGGTAAGGGGATCTTAACCCTTGGCTTCTTATTGTCAGCACCATGCTCTCCCAAGTGAGCTAACCAGTCATCCCTATATTGGGATCCGAACGCGTGGCCTTGGTATTATCAGCACCACACTCTCCCAAGTGAGCCATGGGCTGGCGCACTGCTCCTTTTTACATCCGGAACGTCATGATGCACAGTAGTTAGGAGCATGGCCTTTGGACTTGGGCTGACTTTAGTTGGAATCTCAGCTTCACCATTTATAAGCTGTGACCTTGGACAAGTTACTTCACTTTCCTGACCCATAGTTTTTTCAGCTCTAAGTGGGGAATAATGATAGTGCCATGGTCTGAATGTAGGTGTCCCCCCTGCCCCCTGTATTCATATGTTGAAAACTAACACCCATGATGATGGTATTAAGAGATGTGTCCTTTGGGAGATTACTAGGTGCCCGTATAAAAGAAATGTGAGGGAGCTTCCTTGCCACTTGTGCCATGTGAGGATATAGTAAGAAGATAACATCTGTGAAGCAGAGAGCCCTCACCAGATGCTGAATCTGTTGGTGCCTTGATCTTGGACTTCCAAGCCTGTAAAATTCTGTTGTTTATAAATTACCCAGTCTAAAGTATTTTGATACAGCAGCTCTAACAGACTAAGACAAACTCGTACTGAGAAGTGGGCTGCTGCTATAAAAAATACCTAAAAATGTGGAAACAGCTTTGGAGCTGGGTAATGGGTAGAAGCTGGAAGAATTTTGAGGTACATTGACACGAAAGAAATCTTAAGGACGATTCTGGTGAGGGCTTAGAAGAAGAGGAGGACTGTAGAGAAAGCCTCAATCTTCTTAGAGGTGATTCAAGTTCTCTCTCAGTGCCTATAGTCAGTGTGTTGTTGGGGCCACTCACATGGAGGCCCAGGGTGCTAGCATTTGGCATCTTTCCATCTGCCCAGAAAAAGGGGGCCTGGAGATTTCAGGCCTGTCACTTGTTAATATCTGACAGCTACAGAGCCCTTTTCACCCTTATGTGTCACCATCCCTCTATTGGCCATGATCAGAATACGTGGTCATGATCAGAATATTGGTAGAAATATGGATGGTAAAGGCCATTCTGATGAGGTCTCATATGAAAATGAGGAACATGTTATTGGAAACTGGAGGAAAGGCCATTCTTGTTATCAAGTGGCAGAGAACTTGGCTATATTGTGTTTGTATCCTAGTGCTTTGTGGAAGGTAGAATTTCTGAGTGATTAAATGGAATATTTGGTGGAAGAAATACCTAAGCAAAGTGTTGAGGGTATGGTATGGCTTTTCCTGACTGCTTATGAGTCAGGAAAATATGAGAAGAAAGAAATGAATTAAAGAGAATTTTTAATCAAAAGGGAAGCAGAACTTAAAGATTTGGAAACTTCTTTACCTGGCCGTGTTGTAAAAAAAAAAATCAAGTGAACATTTGATAAATAAATTAGTATGGATAGAAGGAAGACAGATGCTGTTCATCAAGACAATGGCAAATGACCCCAAAGGTATTTTGAAGATCTTTGGGGGCTGCCCCACCCATCACTGGCTCAGAATGACAGGGCCTTGGGAGCAGAATGATTTCAAGGGTCTGCTGTCTGCATTCCAGTGCAGCACCCCATGGCCACTCCGGCTGTGGCTCAGATGGTCCCAGGTGCAGCTGCCCCTTCAGAAAGCACAGGTGGTAAGTCATAGCAGCGTGCATGAGCAGTAAGGGCATGGCTACCTCCACCTAGATTTCAAAGGATTCCCCGGAGGGCCTTGAGGCCCAGGCAGAGAACTTCTGCAGAAGTGGGGCCACTGCAGAGAGACCTCACTAGGGCAATGCCCAAAGCAGCCTTGAGGACAGGGCTGTCCCTGAGACCCCAGAATGATAGAGTCATTGGTGTGAAATTCCATCCTGGGAGAGGGGCAGGCACCTGATTCCTACCTGTGAGAGCTGTGCTGTGGTCTTCACCCAGGAAAGCTGTGGGGGCAGGGTCGTTCAGAGCCTTGGGGACCCATTGTGTTCAGAAGATGGGACACAAATCAAAGATTATTATCAAACCTTAAGATTTAATGTTGTTTTCCTTGTTGGGTTTTGAACTTACTGTGTGATTACTTTTGGGCTCTCAATTCACTTCTTTTGGTCTATATGTCTGTCCTTAGGCCAGTACCACACTTTTGATTCTTGTAGCTTTATGGTAAGTTTGAAATCAGGAAGTATGAGTTCTCCAGCTCTGTTTTACTTTTTCATGTTTTGGCTATCCAGGGTCCTTTGAAATTCCATGTGAATTTTAGGATGGGTTTTTCTATTTCTGCAAAAAACATAATTGAGATTTTGATAGGGATTACATCTAATGTGTGGATTTTGGGGGGTAGTATTGACATCTTAACAATATTAAATTTTCCAATCCATGAACAGGGGATGTGTTTCCATTTTTTAATGTCATCTTTAATTTCTTTCCATGCCATTTTGTAGTTTTCATTGTCAGGAGGTTGCCTCCTTGGTTAATTCTTAAATATTTTATTCTTTTTGATACTATTGTGAATGGAATTTTTTTCTTAATTACTTTTTTGGATTGTCCATTGTTAGTGTATAGAAATATACACTGATTTATGTTTGAAACATAACTGATTTATGTTTGTTGACTTTATATCCTGCAACTTTGCTGAATTTGTTCATTAGTTTTAATATATATATATATATATATATATATGTAGAATCTTTATGGTTTCTACATATAAGATCATATTATCTGCAAACAGAGATAGTTTTACTTCTTCCTCTCCAATTTGGATGCGTTTTATTCCTTTTTCATACCTAATTGCTCTGATTTGGACTTCTAGTACTATGTTGAATAGAAGTCATGAAAGTGGGCATCCTTGTCTTATTCTTGATCTTAGGGGAAAGGTTTTAGTCTTTCACCATTGAGTATGATGTTTGCTGTGGGTTTTTCACTTATGGTTTAATTGTGTTCAGGTAGTTTTCTTCTATTCCTAGCTGAGTGTTTTTCTTATGAAAAGGTAGTGAATTTTGTCAAATGCTTTTTCTGTATCAGTTGAGATAATTGTGGTTTTCCCCCTTCATTTTGTTAATGTGGTGTATTATATTGATTTTTTTAAATGTTGAACTGCATTCCAGGAATAAATCCCACTTGGTGTATAATCCTTTCAATAAGCTGCCAAATTTGGTTTGCCAGTATTTTTTTTTTCTTTTTCTTTTTTAAAAAAATTTTATTTTGTCGATAAACAATGTAGTTGATTATTGTGGCCCATTACCAAAACCGGTTTGCCAGTATTTTGTTGAGGATTTTTACATAATTGTTTATAGAGGGTATAAGTCTGTGGTTTTCTTGTAATGTCTTTATCTGGCTTTGGTATCAGGGTAATGCTGGCTTTATATAATGAATTAGGGAGTGTTCTCTCTGATTTTTTTGGGAAAGTTTGAGAAGGGTTGGTGTTAGATCTTCTTTAAATGTTTGGTAGAATTCACCAGTGAAGCAATCAGGTTTGAGGATTTTCTTTGTTGGATGTATTAGTCCGTTTTTGTGTTGCTATAACAATACCTGAGACTGGGTAATTTATAAAGAAAAGAGGATTATTCGGCTCATGATTCTGGGGCAGCTGCATCTGGCACAGGCCTCAGGCAGCTTCTACTCATGGCAGAAAATGGCAAGCAGCCAGCGGGTGCAAGAAGATCACATGGCAAGAGGAAGCGAGAGAGGGAGGGGAGTGCTAGGTTCCTTTAAACAACCAGCTCTTGCGGGAATTCACTTACTAGTAAGGTTCCTATTTTCATTTCTGATTTTAGTAGTTTGAGTCTTTTTAAAAATTTATTTATTTATTTTAGTAATTCAAGTCTTTTCTTTGTTAGTCTATCTAGCTAAAGGTTTGTCAATTTTGTTGATCTTTTTGAAGAAACAACTTTTATTTTTGTTGATTTTTCTCTATCATTGTTCTGTTCTCTAATTTTGTTGATTTCTGTTCTTATCTTTATTATTTCCTTTCTTCTGCTAGCTTTGGATTTAATTTGTTTTTCTTTTTCTAGTTCTTTTTTTATTTTTTTTTAAGATGACCGGTAAGGGGATCCTAACCCCCAACTTGGTATTGTCAGCACCACACTCTCCCAAGTGAGCCAACTGGCCATCCCTATACAGGGATCCGAACCTGTGGCTTTTTCTAGTTCTTTAAGTTGTAAAGTTACGTTATTGATTTGTGATTTTTCCTGTTTTTTAATGTAAACATGGCTATAAATTTTCTTTTTAGCATTGCTTTGCTTTGTCCCATAAGTTTTGATATGTCGTGTTTTCACTTTTGTCTCTAAGTATTTTCTAATTTACCTTGTGATTTCTTCTTTGATTTTTTGGGGTTTTTTTTTTTGTCTTTTTTTGTGACCGGCAACGGATTGCAACCCTCAGTGTCGCACCCATACTGGACCGGGACCGGCAACGGGATCGCAACCCTCGGTGTTGCCCCCGCTCCTCGCTCAGCCAGTGAGCGGCCGGTCTGTATGTGGGATCCGAACCCTCGGCGGGAGCGCCGCCGCACTTCTCAAGCAGCGCACTGTAGCAGTGCACCACCGGGCCGGCCCGATTTTTTGGTTTTTTAAGAGCGTGTTGTTTAACTTCCACAAATTTGTGAATTTTAGAGGTTCCGGTCAAGATGGCAGAATAAACAGTTCCCAGCATCACTCTCTCCCACAAATCAACCAATTTACAACTATAAAAATGTACCATCAGCCAAGCTGGGGCCGCTGGAGCTCAGGGGAAGAGGAGGAGAGACATACGGAGTTTATGAAGGTGGGAGAAACTACAATGAGAGAAAGAGAAAACTGCTCTGAGCGTTTTGGGCTGTGGCTGCTTTGAGGCTTGAGTTGATGAGCACATGGAGCAGGAGCTGGCAGAAGCTGCAGCTGTACCCTTCAGATGGAGTTACTTGGAGGCGGAAGGGGAGAAGAGGGCCTTGGCAACCCCAGGACAAGACCACTAATAGGGTTCCCATGGACCCATGCAGGAGTGAGGAGCCAGAACAATCAGAAAAAGGGAGCCACTCAGACTGGTGAGTCATTGCAAGGGACGGCACCCCATGGGAAGTGTTTGGAGCATGGGCGGTGGATGAGATGAGAACACCAGGAGAACACTGGGACACAGCAAGGACAGACAACCTGCCCCCCAATCAACAGAAGACCACTCAGAGGAGACTGGTCAGGAATACAGAATTGCATGGGGTGCAGTTTGATGAAAAAACTCAGGCCCAGATCAGAGATTCCACAGAACACAGATCCACCAGGTCTCTGGAGAGCCGGAAGTACCTATAAGATCAACCATTAAACCCTGAGCTGCACAAAAAGCCTTCCCTAGGGAAACAGCAGCAAAGCAGCAATTTAAACAACCACACATTCAAGTACTGGTTCCCACAGGAAGTTCCCCTGTGTTAGAAGCAAAGGACAAAAAATTAGTTCCGGCCCAGGAACACCACCAGCACCTTGGGGCCTTCCTGGGAACCAGAGGCTTGGATCCGGGGACTGGACCCCACTCCCACTTCCAGGCAAACTGTGCCAGTGCCTTGGGGCCAGCACGGGGACCCGAGGCACAGAGAAGAGGACTGGACCCTCCTCCCAAAACCAGGCACACCATGCCAGCACCTCAGGGCCTGCCCAGTGATCCGAGGCAAGGAGAAGGGGACCGGACCTCACTCCCACAACCAGGCACACCACACCAGCACCTCAGGGCCTACTCAGGGTCCCAAAGCATGGAGAAGGGGACCGGACCTCTCCCCCACAACCAGGCACACAGTGCCAGCACCTCGGGGCCCACCCAGGGACCCGGGGCATGGAGAAAGGGACCAGACTGCCCTCCCACAACCAGGCACACCATGCCAGTGCCTCAGGGCCCTCCTGGGGCATGGAGACAGGGACTGGACCCTCCTCCCACAACCAGGCATGCCACGCCAGTGCCTCGGGGTCCATACAGAGACCTGGGGCATGGAGAAGGGGACCAGACCGCCCTATTCTATTCATTCATTAGAACCCAACCAGGCACACTATGCCAGCACCTCGGGGCCTGCCCAGGGACCTGGGGCATGGAGAAAGAGACTGGACCCCTCTCCCCCAACCAGGCACACCAAGCCAGCTCCTTCTGTCTCACCTGGTGACCCGAGGCATGGAGAAGGGGACTGGACACACCTCCCACAACCTGGCACATGGCACCATTGACTTGGGACCTGCCCAGGGACCAGAGACATGGAGAAGGGGACCAGATACACCCCACAACCAGGCATACCGCCAGTGCCAAGGAGCATACCAGAAACAGTACCTCCTTGTAGGTGGCTCATTGCAGCCTCCACAATAACCATGGCTGCCATGAAAGCAAATAGACACCACAAGCACCACGCAAATGGTCCACCAACCACTGGAGTGCTTTCACACAAGGAGAGTCACCAGTAGAGTCAAAGAAAAGAAGAGGATGTCTCTTTCCACAAAGCCCTTTTCAGAGTGACAGAAGCAGCATCTGCTCTATGATAATATTGGGGGACCTGATCACATCTCTCAGCATTGGACAGATCATCTAGGCAACAAATTAACAGAGTAACCATGATTCTTTCAGAAGGAGAGAAGAAATCTAGGGTAATTAGAGGGGGGAGGGGGAAGATTGGACAGGGGCATAAAGAATAATTATGATTTGTAACAATACATATGCTAGTAATATTGATTTGATCAACATATCTCAATGTTCAACCCCCAAAATATGTATAACCAATTTTTATTCAATAAATAAAATAAATTAAAAATGAAAAAAAATAAAATAAAAAAATTTTGTGAATTTAAAAGTTTTCCTTCTGTTATTGATTTCTAACTTCACATACAGCCATTACTGTGTGTGATATCCATCTTTTAAAAATCTGTTGAGGGCTGGCTGGTTAGCTTGCTTGGTAGAGAGTGGTGTCAACAGCACTAAGGTCAAGGGTTCAGATTCCCTTACTGGCCAACTGCCAAAAAAAAAAAAAAAAAATCTATTGAGACTTAGTTTGTTTCCTAATGTACCCTGGAAAATATCCCATGTGCACTTGATAAGTGTGTATTGCATTGTTGTTGGGTAGAGTGTTTTGTATACAAAGGTCTTCAAAAGTTCATGGAAAGATTCATATCATCTTTTAATTCTCTTTTCCCAGAAGCTTTTTGAGTTACCTACATATGTCTGTTATATCTGTTGGTTTATTGTGTTAAGTCCTCTATTTCTTTACTTATCTTCTGTCTGGTTTTTCTATCCATTACTGAGAGTGGGTATTGGAGTCTCCAACTATAGAACTGTTTCTCCCTTCAGTTGTGTCAATTTTTGCTTCATATAGTTCAGTGGTCTGTTATTAGGTGCGTAAATGTTTAAATTTTTTATATCTTCTTGCTGTAGTGAAGATTTTATTATTATATAATGTTCTTTGTCTCTTACACCTTTTTTTGATTTAAAGTCTATTTTGCCTGATATTACTATAGCTACTTTGTTTTCTTTCAGTTACTATTTGCATGGAGTATCCTTTTTTATTCTTTTACTTTCAGCCTATTTGTGTCTTTGGATTTAAAGTGAGTCTTTTGTAGGCAATATGTAGTTGGATCATCTGTTTCTTTAATCTCTTCTGCCAGTTTCTGTCTTTTAGATGGAGAGTTTACTTCATTTACATTTAAGGCAATTACTGATAAGGAGAGACTTCTGTCATTTTGCTATTTTTCTGTATGCCTTACAGCTTTTTTGTCCCTCATTTCCTATATTACTGTCTTCTTTAGTATTTAGTTGATTTTTTGTAGTGAAATGTTTACATTCCTTCCTTTTGTGTATATTCTTTAGCTATTTTCTTTGTGGTTACCATGGGGATTACATTTAACATCCTAAAATTATAACACTCTAATTTGAATTTATACCAGCTTAACTTCAATAACATACAAAAAGTCTGCTCCTTCAATAGCTCCATTTCCCACCCCTTTCAGTTGTTGATGTCATAATATTACATTTTATACATTGAGTGTCTAAAACATAAACTATGTATTTTTAGTGCATTAATTTCTTAAATGTAGAAAACAAAATGTGGTGTTACAACCAAAGTTATAATAATACTAGCTTTTATAATTGACCATGCATTTACCTTTACTGAGATCTTTATTTCTTCACACAGCTTTGAGTTACTGTGTAGCATCCTTTTATTTCAACCTACAGGACTCCCTTTAGCATTCCTTGCAGAGCAGGTCTAGTGGTAATGAACTCCTTCAGCTTTTGTTTATCTGGGAATGTCTTAATTTCTCCCTCACTTGAAGTATTGCTGGATACAGAATTCTTGGCTAGCAGTTTTTTTTTTTTTCTTTTAACACTTTGTGTATGTATATCAGCTCACTGTCTTCTGGCCTCCAAAGTTTCTGATGAGAAATCTGCTTATAATCTTATTGAGGATCCCTTGTATGTAACAAGTTGTTTCTCTCTCTGTTTTCAGGATTCTGTCTTTGTCTTTCAGCAGGTTGATTATGATGTGTCTTAGTGTGGTTCTTCTTGAGTTTATCCTATTTGGGGTTTGCTGAGCTTCTTGGATGTTTATATTCATGTCTTTCATCAAATTTGGGAAGTTTGGGGTCATTATTTCTTTAAATATTCTCTCTGCCCCTTTCTTTGTTCTTTTTCTGGGACTCTAACAATATGTAGGTTGGTCTGCTTGGTGATGTCCCACAGTTCCCTTAGTCTCTGGTTACTTTTCTACAATCTTATTCCTTTCTTTTCCTCAGACTTGATAATTCCCGTTGAGCTATCTTCCAGTTCACTGATTCTTTCTTCAGCCTGTTTAAATCTGCCTTTGAATCCCTGTAGTGAAATTTTCATTTCAGTTATTGTACTTTTCAGCTCCAGAATTTCTTTTTGGTTTCTTTTTAGGTTTTGTCTCTTTATTGATATTTCATTTTTTTCCAAACATAATTTTCTTAACTTTTTCTATCCTTTCTTTTAATTCTTTGAACAACTTTAAGACAGTTGTTTTAAAGTTTCGTCTAGTAGATCTACCATAAGGTCTTTTTAGGGACAGTTTATGTTGGTTTATTTTTTTCTTTGAATGTGCCATACTTTCCTGTTTCTTTGTATGCCTTGTGCTTCTTGTTGAAAACTGGACATTTGAATCTAATAATGTAACTCTGGCTTTCAGATTCTCCACTTGCCTAAGGTTTGTGGTTTTTTGGTTTTGGTTTTGTTTTGATTGTTATAGACAGTTTATGTGCTTTAAATCAGCCTCAGGTGTCTTCTCAGGTCTTTTCCGAGCCTTCTCCTACCCCTGGTCTTGCACAGTAGTTGACTTTCTAATTTTTCCCACATATGCAGTATAAGTTCTAGTCTTTAATATCCAACTCCCAGAAGGGGAAAAATAGAAAAATGAAGAGGGGAAAAAAAAAGATTCTGGCCCTTTAAATTTCCTGAAAGTCACTTCAGCCAGAGGGGGAGGGGCCTACAATAAGTGGAAGATACAGCACAATTGCCACAACTTCTTTGTCTGCACCTCTGATCAGAAGCAGCAATCAGAGGGTCGACTCACTTGGGAGAGTGTGGTATTGATAACACCAAGACTACGGGTTCGGATCCCTATATAGGGATGGCCGGTTAGCTCACCTAGGAGAGCATGGTGCTGACAACACCAAATCAAGGGTTAAGATCTCCTTACCGGTCATCTTAAAAAAAAAAAAAAAAAAATAGAAGCAGCAATCAGTGATCATAGGTCTCCAACATTTGGAAGATAGGGTTCTCTTTGAGCACCCTGGCTCCTGCAAGTTGTGTGCAAGCTGATCCAGGAATGCGTGCACAGCTGTCTGCCATGGGTGTGGGGGATGGTTAGCTGCTACTGTGCTAGCAGTTGAAATTAACAGAAGATAACTAACTACAAATTACCATCCAAGCCTTCCCCTGAAAGTTGCAAGCCTTCAGTAGTCTCCAGAATTCTAAAACAGTTACATCAGACAGATTCTGTCAGTGCAGTTGTCCTCTAGGTGGGGAGACAGATTTCTGATGCTTGCTATTCCACCATCTTCCTAGAACCCTTATTAGCTTTTTGACCTTGTGCCAATTATTTTTGTGACTCAGTTTCCTCATCTGGATAAGGGCATACTAGGCTTAGCTCAGTTGGTTAGAGCATGGTGCTGATAATACCAAGGTCACAGGTTTGGATCCCTGTACTGGCCAGCCACCAAAAAAAAAAAAAGTGAATAAGGGTATACTGTTACTCATCTCCTGGGGCGGTTAGGATGAAATGAGATAATGCATGTCATGTGGCTGGCACATGGTAGGTACTAGTGAATGGTGAGGATTATAATGCCTTCAAAGAACTCAAAATCTCAGGGAGAGAAGCCATGGACCAGACTGTAGTGGCTGAGAGAGGCTGGCCAAGGGCATGGACAGTGGGGCTGGGTTTGCCTTTTTAAGGAAGGTGCTTAGAGAAGGTATTTGGAGTCAGGCCCCAATCTCTGTCCCTCACTGCGGAAGATGAGTGAATGTTTCAAATAGGGAGAAAGCAATGGGCAGAAGCCTTGCGTGGTAAACCAAAAGAATTGTTGTCTCTTCCTGTCAGGAAAGGGGTGGCATCATTAGAGCAAAGTTCCTGGGAGCCCCGACTCTTTTGAGTCAGACAGACCCAGGTTCCAGTCCTGGCTGTGCCATGTACATGTTGTGTGGCTTTGTGCAAGTCACTTTCTCTCCTGAGTTTTGATTGCCTCATCTGTAAAATGGCAATAATATCTACTTGTAGTGTTGGGTGAGGAGTAAATAACATAATGTATGTAAAGCACTTAGTATGGTGCCCTTCACATAGCACATATTCAATAACTGGTAGATTAAAAAACAGTTAAGCATTTCTCTTGGGAAATTAAACTGTTCTAAACTTCTGTGGCCAAGATAACTTTTTTGAAATGTCAGTCTACATCTTGGAATTAGTTACCAACATCCCTCGGTAAATTCTGAAGGAGCATGTCAGTCCTGTGCCCCACACCCTCCGATGGCTCAACATCATATTTAGAATCAACTCTGAACTCATTACCCTAGTTACCAGGCCTTTCATTTTCTGATACCCACCTGCCTTGGCAGCCTCATTTTCTACACTCTCCCCCTTATCTTCTGTGTTCTGGCCACAGCGACCTCTTTCTGCTTCTTGAGCAGAGGGCCTTGGTCCCACCGTACCTTCTGTCTGGAATACTATTCCCTAATATTATTTGATTAGCTCCCTGTCCTTAGCTTCTCAGTTCTGCTGTTACTTACGAGAAAGGCCTTTTCTTTCATCTGGTATAAAGTGACTTAAGTCACCATAACATAACCATCTGATATTTTTCTTGTTTGATTGCTTCTTGTTGACTCTGTTTTCCCTCCACTAGAATATAGGTTCTATGAGAGTAGGGACCATGTCTGTCTGTCATGTTCTCAGCTGTATTCCCAGTGCCAGGAACAGTACCTGGTATATAGTAAATGATCCAACATTTGTTGAATGAATTAGCTTGTGAATGAGAATGTGTAATTTTATTGCTCAGAACCTGGGTGCACAGGTGTTCACATTCACACTGCTTTGTTTCCTAAATAAATGTAATCAATATGATTTTTCTTTCTTGTTCATTATTTATTAAGTATTCCTCCCCATCCCATTAATTGGGACCTTCTCAGGAGAGGCTGTTTTTCGCTTGCTTCATTTTATGTGGCTCTCTTTCTTCCTGGCATTTTGTTATTGGAAAGGGGAGTTTGTGGTTGCTGGGCTTTGAGCATTGATTTTTAGGTTTTCTGTTATAAGGAAACCAGCTTTAGTGCATTTACTTGAAATAAAACAAACACAAAAGCTTACCAGGACATGGCAAATTTATCTCACTCTGATTTTCTACTGGCACTTTTTGCAGTACTACCTAAGTTCTTAGACAAGGTCATTAGACAACAATTGACAAATTGACAATGGCCAGATAGAAACAAATTCACAGAATGTGAGTGGGTGGCAGGGTGAGACAGAGAGAGGTGAGAGGAGAGGTGTTTCTTTTTCTGATAGTGGCCTGGTTTTTCATGGCAAGTATTGGCCATGTGAGTGAGACCTTAGACCAGTTTAATTGTTCGCCTTTCACAGGGCCTGTAACCTCAGGAGCCCCAAAGACTGTAGCAGGGCTGCTCAGTGCTGGTGCGCCCATCTGTGAGGCCTAGTCAGTCCTTTTTCTTTGTTTTGCTATGGAAGTGCAAGTGCTCCAAGCTCCCTGGAGTAAGGAGGAGGTGGGACTCCAGCTATCTTTGCAACTGTTTGAGTCCTAAGTGTTATTGGAGCTCAAAGACCTGGTCTAATGAGAATAAAATCCCAGGGATGAATATGAGCATGAGAGGGTGTCTGGAGCAGGGCTAGCCTGCAGAGAGATCCGTTTGTATTCCTAAAAAAGTTCTGTATTTATTGAGAACTGTAGCCCAGCAGGTACTGGTCTCCACTCATTTCTAGGACTCCCTTCTCCCATTCAGAGCTGCCTTCTCCTTTTCCTTTTCTCAAAGCATATGGTTATCTTAACCTGACATAGGTAGTATGACTCTTTACTATTTATAAGGCTCTCTCTTGAAGGACATTGGACAGCCTCCTCGTCAGCTCTGTCCTGTGCTTATTTCCCTCCTTTGAAGGTCTTAGCCATGTGACTGAGAGTATTTGCTCACTCTTGCTACTATTCTAAAATCAGTGTCTTAACTTGCTTTAGTTACTGACCATCCTGTATCCATCTGGGACAATCTTTTTTTGTGTGTGTGTCTGGCAATGGATCGCAACCCTCAGTGTCACGCCCGTACGGGACCAGGACCGGCAACGGGATCGCAACACCGCGCCCGCACCTTGCTCAGTCAGTGAGCGGCCGGTCTGTATGTGGGATCCGAACCCTCGGCGGGAGCGCCGCCGCGCTCCCAAGCGGCGCACTGTAGCAGTGCACCACCGGGCCGGCCCTGGGATAATCTTTAACTTATGTTTAAATTTATTTAGAAGTTTAAAACTCATCTAGAAGTTTGAACTCATCTAGAACTTATGTTTAAACTTATCTTACTTACTTTATTTATTTATTTATTTTTTAAATTTTATTTTGTCAATATACAATGTGGTTGATTATTGTGGCCCATTACTGAAACCTCCCTCCCTGCTCCCTTTTTCCCCCTCCCACCCAACAATGTCCTTTCTGTTCGCTTGTCATGTCAACTTCAAGGAATTGTAATTGTTATGTCTTCTTCCCCCGCCCCCGGTTATTTTTTTTGTGTGTATGAATTTATTTATTTATTTTTAGCTCCCACCAATAAGTGAGAACATATGGTATTTCTCTATCTGTGCTTGCCTTGTTTCACTTAATATAATTCTCTCTAGGTCCATCCATGTCATTGCAAATGGCAGTATT
>NW_007726537.1:56980-57436 GCF_000696425.1 Galeopterus variegatus | reverse complement strand
CAATGTATGAGAGTTCCTTTTTCTCTGCAACCTCGCCAGCATTTATCATTCAGAGTCTTTTGGATTTTTTTTTCCTTTTTGTCTTTTTTCATGACCGGTAACGGGATCACAACCCTCGGTGTCGTGCCCATACCGCGACCAGCAACGGGTTCGCAACCCTCGGTGTCGTGCCCGCATGGCACTAAACCACTGAGCAGACCGGTCTCTATATGGGATCTGAACCCTCGGTGGGAGCGCCACCGTGCTCCCAAGCGCCGCACTCTACCAAGTGCGCCACCGGGCCGGCCCAGAGTCTTTTGGATTTTAGCCATCCTAACTGGGGTGAGATGGTATCTCAGTGTAGTTTTGATTTGCATTTACCGAATGCTGAGTGATGTTGAGCATTTTTTCATATATCTGTTGGCCATTTGTATATCTTCCTTGGAGAAATGCCTACTTAGCTCTTTTGCCCATTTT